>NC_064614.1:447757564-448060594 GCF_023898315.1 Schistocerca nitens
ATTAGGAGGGCGAACGTTCCTGCATGAGTCAAGCAGTCAAGCAATATATTGCTTCCTACTACGTATATGTCGTGAATAGTCCGGAAGGTAAAATACATGACTGGAAAAGGAAAATTCGAGGCGGGGGCAGGGTGGGAGTGGAATGACTGAGCTACACGAAGTACCCACCGTCCTGTGTCGCAAGTTGGCTTGCGCAGTGTGGATGTAGATGTAAAGTACCACTGGTCTGTCGTGACACTACCTTAGTCTGTGTGCAGTTTCGAATGCGGATTATCTCGCAGTCTTTTCCCGCTTGCCAATCCAAAGTTCTCCCCTCGCTCCTCCCCCTCCCCCCTTTCGCCACAATACACATTCACTCAGATGTTCAGTGTGACACATTTCGATAAATAAGCTGCAGGTATTCAGTAGCAAAGATAAGGATAGGTGGGGATGGATAATTAACCTGGAATTTTGCATCACTCTTCTCTTTGTCTCACTCTTTCTCACTTTCTCTCTCTCTCTCTCTCTCTCTCTCTCTCTCTCTCTCTCTCTGTCTCTCTCTACTTCTTTTTTCAAGTGTCGAGACACGAAGGAAATCATGTGACATACATTACTTCTTGACTCTAATGTAGTAGCATTACAAGAAGAAACTTTTCCTGACATCTTTCACTCGAAACGTGTTCGCTTATCTTATCGGGTGTATACATCAGTCGATTTAGCCATAGCTTGCAGCCCTCAAACATGTACGTTGGGTCAGGGAAAACAAGAATTGGAGCCTTAGAGTACCCACTCGGGTCCGTCAGAGGAAAAAAAGTTGTCATCAGTTCACTACCCATATTTTTCTGGAGGTGTCCAGTGTCACATATTTCTTTATTTCCTCCTTTCATATCGGTTAAACAATTTTTGTACTTGGTTTGTGCTGTTTTATAGAAAAATAGTTTTGATTATAAGCGACCAGAATGATTTGAAAATTTAGACAGCAGATACCAGTATAAGTAATGCTACAGCTGATTTGTGACTCCAAGGTTTTACACACAGGCACACAGAGACAAAATTAGAGACTTTCTTTTTACTTGAGACTCTCACTACAGCTCGGGTATTTTAATTTTCACTTCTGAAGAATACTATACGTAGAAACGACGGATTTTTTTAAAAAAGATTCTCACGAAACTAAAGATGATATTCCTTTGTAGATGAACGGCTATAAATTTCAATTACATGACAGTCTACTCAAGTCTACAGAGTTACTGAGTGGATGTTTTAGTAGTTTTCTCATACTCTATCGAAAACGCTTTGTTCAAATGGTTCAAATGGCTCTGAGCACTATGGGACTTAATTTCTGAGGTCATCAGTCCCCTAGAACTTAGAACTACTTAAACCTAACTAACCTAAGGACATCACACACATCCATGCCCGAGGCAGGATTCGAACCTGCGACCGTAGCGGTCGTGCGGTTCCAGACTGAAGCGCCTAGAACCGCTCGGCCACTCTGGCCGGCAAAACGCTTTGTGAAATAAAGAAATTAACGAGATTCCCAATCACTACTATGATCAGCAATGGCATTAATTTGTTGGTTCACTGCATGCGCATGAAGATGCACAGAATAAGTAAAAATTTCCGCCGCTGACCGGTTTTTGCAATACATATAATGAATGAAAAAAATGGATTAGCAACAATATGGGCACAATTCACCGAGGTGACAAATCATGGGATAGCGTTATGCAGATATACGGATGTAGGTAGTAGCACGTAAATAAGGTATGAAAGGCAGTGCATTGGCGAAGCTGTCATCTATAATCAGGAGATTCGTGTGAAGAGGTTTCCTACGCGATTATGGCTCCACGACCGGAATTCACAGACACGGAAGGCGGAATGGTAGTTGGAACTAGACGCATGGGACATTTCATTTCGGAAATCGTCAGGGAATTCAACATTCCGAAATCCACAGTGTCAATAGTGTGTCGAGAACACCAAATTTCAGGCATTACCTCTCATGACGGACAACGCAGTGGCCGGCGGCCTTCACATAACGACATAGAGCAGTGGTGCTTGTTTGGTGTTGTCAGAGCTAACAGACAGGCATCACTGCGTGAAATAACTGCAGAAATCCATGTTGAACGTACGACGAACGTATCCCTTAGGCCAATGCGGCGAAATCTGGCGTTAATGGGCTACGGTAGCAGACGACCGAGGCGAATGCCTTTGCTAACAGTACGACGTTGCCTGCAGCGCCTCTCCTAGGCTCATGACTACATTGGTTCGACACTAGAAGCTTGGAAAACCGTAGCCAGGTCAAATGAGTACCGATTTCAGTTAGTAAGAGCTGATAGTATGGTTCGAGTGCGGCACAATCCCCAAGAAGCCATGGACCGTGTTTGTCAACAAGACACTGTGCAAGCTGGTGCTCGCTCCATAACTGTGTGCGTTGTGTTTACGTAGAATGGACTGGGTCTTCTGGTGCAACTGAACCGAGCATTGATTGGAAGTGGTTATATTGGAGACCATTTGTGGCCATTCATTAATTTAACTTCATTAACTTAACTTAACGATGGAGTATTTACAGATGATAATGCGCCATGTCACCTGGACACAATTGTTCTCGATTGGTTTAAAGAACATTGGACATTTGGAGCGAACTATTTTCCCACTCGGATCGCCCGACGTGAGTCCCACAGAAGATTTGTAGGACATAGCCGAGAGATCAGTCCGTGCACAAAATACTGCAGCGACACTTTCACAATTATGGACGGCTGTAGGGCTAGAATGGCTCAGTATTTCTGCAGGGGACTTCCAAAGACTAGCTGAGTCCATGCCACGTCGAGTTGCTGCACTACTTCGAGCAAGAGGACGTCCAACACGATATTAGAAAATGTTGTACGGAAGGCTAGCCAGAGACTGAGTTTTATTGGCAGGACACTTAGAAAATGCAACAGATGTACTAAGGAGACTGCCTACACAACGCTTGTCTGTCTTCTTTTAGAATACTGATCTGCAATGTGAGATCCATACTAGATAGGATTGACGGAGTACATCAAAAAAGTTCAAAGAAGGGCAGCATGCTTAGTATTATCGCGAAATATGGGAGAGAGTGTCACTGAAATGGTACTGGATTTGGGTGGACATCATTAAAAGAAAGGCATTTTTCGTTGCGACGAATCTTCTCACGAAATTCCAATCACCATCGAACTACATAGGGAGAAACGATCACCACGATAAAATAAAGGAAATCAGAGCTCGTACGGAAAGATATAGGTGTTCGTTCTTTCCGCGCGCTATACGAGATTGGAATAACAGAGAATTGTGAAGGTAGTTCCATCAACCCTCTGCCAGACACTTAAATGTGATTTGCAGAATATCCATGTAGATGTAGATCCCTTGACTTTTGTCACCACAGTGTAAAGCAACTGTTTTGCAATCTATCACATATTCTCCGCTTCTTAGATTACAGCAGAGCTGTTTATTATGAGAAATCATTTCAATAATTAATAGTATTAATAGTATCAGTTCGTACAAATTTTAGGTGAAATCACGACACAATGTGCTCCTGGGGACGGCAAATTCCGGACTAGATGCCTTATAAAATCTGTAATCAGACGCAGTCTTTCCACAAAATTGATAGGTTACAAAACACTCGTATATTGAAACTTCCTGGCAGATTAAAACTGTGTGCCCGACCGAGACTCGAACTCGGGACCTTTGCCTTTCGCGGGCAAGTGCTCCACCATCTGAGCTACCGAAGCACGACTCACGCCCGGTCCTTACAGCAGTTTTAATCTGCCAGGAAGTTTCATATCAGCGCACACTCCGCTGCAGAGTGAATATCTTATTCTGGGCACTCGTATATTATTTCCTGAGCACTTTTTGATAGCGTGGTACTTCAATCAGGTTGTATTAACGGGAAAGATATTGAAGAATCACAGAAGAGTGGAGTGATTCGTCGCGGATTCGTTATGCGAGCAGAGTGTGAAAAGTAATGAGACTGTTTTTTTATCCAGCGAAGTTTTATTTTGTCAAATAATAGTACTGTCCACTTCAAAGTAGTTTCCGTCGTCGTCTACACACCAGCGGAGTCGTTTTTCTCAGTGCTGGCAGCAGCACTGAAAGGCTGCAACTCGTAGGGCCTTTAACATGTCCATCACATTCTCTTGAATGTTCTCCAGGGCCCCAAAATGACGTCCTTTTTAAGTCATTTCTCACTTTCGGGAAAAGAAAAAAGCGCTCAGATCAGGTGAATAGGGAGGCTGCGGAACATCAGGAACGTCTTCGGAGGTAAAAAATTCCGTGATGGAAGTGGCCGTGTGACATAGGGTCCTGTCATTATGCTGCAATTTCTGATCTCACTCGCTTCAACCTTTTCCTAAGCCTTTCAAGGAAAGCTTTGTAAAACACTTTGTTGACAGTTTTCTCACAAGAGCACGCACACTTTCGACGTTTTCGTCGGTTTTTGATGTTTTAAGCAAGGTTCATTTTCAATATGTCCTTAGCATTCCATAAATGATTGGTGGCAGCGAAAAACTTGTGCTCCTGATAAAGAATGTTCCACATAGGCCTGTTTCAACTCTTCAGAAGTTACACACGAGGATTCCCCAAGTTCAACACAAAACCTGATGGCATAACGTTATTTTAAATTCTACTGTTCCATTTTCGTGACACACAACAAAAACTCAGATTCACTGGTGGCGCTCTAAAAAATCACGTCATGGCTGTATGGAGTTGAAACTCCGACTGAACATCTAGAAGGAATGAACTCAGCTGTCTGCGCACGTAGAACAACACATGGTTGTCAGGTCGCTCGCAGTGTTGTCAGTATAATTACTATTGCCACAAAAAATGGTTCAAATGGCTCTGAGCACTATGGGACTCAACTGCTGAGGTCATTAGTCCCCTAGAACTTAGAACTAGTTAAACCTAACTAACCTAAGGACATCACACACATCCATGCCCGAGGCTGGATTCGAACCTGCGACCGTAGCGGTCTCGCGGTTCCAGACTGCAGCGCCAGAACCGCGCGGCCACTTCGGCCGGCTACTATTGCCACATTCCTGGTATTTCAGATTAGTTGCTAAAATAGCGTTCTTAGAGAAGGCAAGATCTGATATTACTACTGTGTTACTTAGTATACGGTAGGTACGTCGCACCATGATAACAAACAGCTAGATGCCAGCAACAGTACGTAAATGAGTGCGAACCGTATTGCGTAATGCAATGTACCGACCTGGCAGTTCAAGGACCATGTTCATTAAGCCACTGGTGCAGACACGTCACTCCTCAGTCCCACTGACTTACCATGTCACTTGGTTCACCAGTGCAACTAACCACCACGTGTTATCACGGATCACCAGTCCCGTGAGCACCATTTCCTTTCCCTGGAACGGGAGGTGTAACAAGTTCCGCGTGCGCCTCGCTCAGCGGCCGTGTTGCGTGACCTCGGGCCGACCCCGAGTAATCCTGAAATCTTTATGCCGCCTTCACTGCTGTTTCTCAGTCTTCAGGTGTGCAGCAATGGCACAGCCGTGTAGCGGTTGCGTGAGATCCATCGCCACGTCAGTCACGTTGTGCTCCCCTTGTACGGCTCGCGTACAGTCGCAGGCCCGGGAAGTCTTCTCGGTACCTCACGCAAAGGAACACGGGCCACACCTGTACATTGTACTCCATCCCAGCAGATTCTGGGAACTCTGTCACATACGTTATCCTTAAATAAACGGATCTTCAAGAGAGAGAGAGGGGGGGAGGGGGCGGGGGCGGGGGCAAGGGAAAAAAAAATAGTTAACAATATGACAACTGTTCAGCATAGGAGAGATAAGAACAGAGAGAACAGTTTGAGAGAACATCATTTCCTTATCACGATAAGGATGCGTTATTTTACCTGTATAAGCGTCAGAGCGCGTTAAGATGTATTCAATCTTCCCATATCCTACTAATATAACTCACCCGGTCCTTTGGGTATCTCAATTTGATAATTCATTACCATCATCATGGGGGCACGTCTTGCGGATGAATTTTGTCAGTAAATACATCCGTGGAGACACGTATGCAGAGTAGAATGAGAGAGTGCGCAACTTACGATGATTTCCGGGCTGCATTTCTTTATGAATTTTGGTCAAAAGGCACGCAGGATTGAGTCAAACTGAGTATCATAATGAAAGAGAATTACTCGGACAACCTGCATGGAAATCCATTAGGATTCTTTACGACTCTGGTAAAGGACAACCAGTACCTAGGTGAGGCGTGTGCAGCGTCAGAACTGATTCGCATTTACCTCACAAAACTCCCTGTTAGGCTAAGGCAAGATTTTGTAATTGCAGGGTGCGGATTGTATCATTGTAAAGCATTTCAACATCTGCTACACGAACCAGCTGCGGATCAAAGATGGCATGTACCTTCGGTCAACACCGTACAATTTGCACACAGGTCGCCTGGCAAACAATTTTGCATCTCTGTTGTACCGATCACAGTATAGGTGTTAGCCTCGAAACGACATCGGGCTTTTTTGGCACCTCTACGGTTACACTTGCTGTACGACAGATATTCGGAAAGTAATGTCCGATACGTCGCGAAATGGAAACGACAGTGAAAATCTGATAACGCTTAGCTCACATGTGTTGGTCAGTGTCCCTAGTACGTTTGTCGGTCGCTTCACGTCTCTTTCCAGTTCTGAACACACAGTGAATACGTAAAGATGCCTAGGACAATAGTTCTCCTGTCGAGTATGGTTGCCCGCTGCGAGGTTTCGCCTGATTTCATGCAACCCAGGCAACGTGCCTTCCATGCATATCAAAAAATGGTTCAAATGGCTCTAAGTACTGAGGTCATCAGTCCCCCAGACTTAGAACTACTTAAACCTAACTAACCTAAGGACACCACACACATCCATGCCCGAGGCAGGATTCGAACCTGCGACCGTAGCAGCAGCGCGGTTCCGGACTGAAGCTCCTAGAACCGCTCGGCCACATCGGCCGGCTATCATGCATATCCTTCTTCATAACAGTTGTCGGCAGCACATTGCTGGGCCAATGAGAACTCCCTATGCGGCGTTTCCAAAAGTAAATGATTGATCACCCACCATACAGTCCGGCCTTGGCTCCCCCTGAGTTTCGTCTAAGCGAGATGGGGCCCCTCCACGCCCGCACCAACGTGGTGACCAAACCAAAAGTTCTACTGTCACCTCCGTAAACATGTTAGTTGCCTAGTAAGTGGATCACAGGATGCTGGGCTGTGATGTTGTCCGTGCGTCTTGGTAAGGCTACGCATTAACACGGTCCATCAGGTGATAGATAGTGGACGAAACGCGAGTGAGGGTAGCGATTTGAAGAGCAGAGGGAAAAAAAGTGCCATGGCTCGTGCCGTGGGAAAAAAACCTCTGCGACAGTGGAATGGGTAGTAAGAGCAGTAGTGGCTTACTAGCTGCGATATCTCATGCAAGGTTGTATTTGTTAGTATAGGTATGGCGATGTGTCCCAGTTGCTGCAGCTGCTACATTCCTGGAACAATCAAGATCGTTATACAGTAGTGGGAGATCGGCCATAGATCATCTCACTGTGTGGGGGATGTGTGGAGCTTGTTTGCATGCAGTGTACGGTACGGCTTCCCTGTGTGGTGCCAGTTATTCGACAGCGTATTTCAGCTGGATATCCAGTAATGGCGTCTGATTAACAGGGGCTCGCCTGTGCCGTTATGTTTGCGTATGCTTGGCCATAGATGTTATGTCCTTACAAGTATGTCTTTTGGTCTTTTATGTTTCCATCTATGGTTGTGGTCGTAGTTCCCCAGATTCAGAATAAACGGGTTCTGCGAATGTCTGGAGTTTCTGTATAGTCTTGTGATGAGTTTGTGGATTACCTCCGTGAGAGTCTCAGTCGGTATTCCCGGTGAAGGTCCGCGATGCGTGTGTATCGTGGAGCATTGCTTATGATATTGAGTACTTTGCTTTGTATGATCTGCAGACGGCGCAGGCGTGTAGGTGCAGCGTATCCCCAGACAGGAGCTGCGTACGTCATCAGGGGTCGGATAAGTGTCATGTACATGGACCTTGACACCCTTCTGTTCAGTGTGCTACGCCTGCTGAGCATAGGATAGAGCTGTTTGAGCCTCGCGCTAGCTCGGTTGGTCATGTGTTGTATGTGGTCCCCCCAGAGTAAGTTCCGGTCCAGCCAGACACCGAGGTATTTGACTTTCTCGCGGAAACGTATTGGATGTGCATGTAGAGTTATTGGTCTGCAGTAGCGGTGTTTGCGCAGTTGCTTCGGTCTTCTAGTGAACAGAACGGCTTCGCACTTGTCGACGTTTACTCTAACACGCCATTTCTCCAACCAAGACTCGGCCACTCTGAGTGCAGTCTGTAGGCGTGACGTAATGTTTGATGGTTTCCAATCTTGCGCAAGCATGGCTGTGTCATCCGCGTAGATTGCCATCATTGTGTTGTGTGTGGTTGGGAGAACGTTTATGTAGAGGTTAAACAGTAGGGGCCCTAGGATGCTTCCCTGGGGTACTCCCGCGTGTATACCATGTCGTGTTGATTGTTTTCCCTGCACGTCAGTGTTGAAACTCCTGTCTGTGAGGTATGAGTGTATTAGACGCAGCAGCCCGTCGGGGAATCCCGCGTCGCTGAGTTTGCGGATGAGGCCGTTGTGCCATAGACGGTCGAAAGCCTTTTCGATGTCCAGGAACACTGCCTCTGTAGCTCTGTTTATGTTGAAGCCATGTTTTATATGTTCAACGACCCGTAGGAGTTGTTGTGTTGTGGAGTGGTGATTCCTGAAGCCGAATTGCTCCGGTCTCAGGATGTCATTTGTTATGCAGTGCCTAGTGATGCGTTTGAGAATCACCTTCTCAACAATCTTAATGAGCGAGCTCAGAAGGCTGATGGGTCGGTAATTTTGTGGGAGGCTGTGGTCTTTCCCCGGCTTCCTGAACATCAGGACCTTGGCCGTCTTCCAAAAGGCGGGGAAGTGTTGGTGTTTTAGTATGGCATTCGTTATGTGTGTTAGGTACTCAGTTGCTTTATCCGTGAACTCCTGGAGGACACGGTTTTGAATGCCATCAAGACCAGGGGCTTTCCTAGCAGCAGAATGCATTATAGCCCAGGAGACTTCGGCTGTGCTAGCATGTCGAATGTCGTCGCGCGATGGTTGGGCTAGAATGCGTGTAACCTATTGGTCAGTAGCAAGTGTGAACACTGGATCTGATGGGACCAGGTTCGGTGTGAATGACGCTGCGAGTGTTCGAGCCATTAGTTCTGCTTTCTCTTCCGCTGAGTATGCAGGTCCGTCAGGCCCTTGAAGCGTTGGGGTGTATATCTTCTCCCTGGTGAAGTGTCGGGCTAGTTGCCACACGCCAGGTCGTGCGGTGTCCAGCCCTTCGAGTTTTTGATTCCACTGTTGTGTTCTATGTGTTTGTATTTTATCGTGTATGATGCCCTGTAGTCTGTTAATGTGCCGTTTGAAGTACGGACGCCTGGTGCGCTGCCATTGTCTCCTGAGGCGATTCCTCATTGAGATTAGGTCCAGGATTTCCTGGGGCAGGGCCGCACTGCGTTGTTGTGAGGTGCGATCAGGTATGGTGCCTGCCATTGCGTCCCGGACGGCGTTAGTGAGGGTTTCTACTGCCTCGTCAATTTGTCCTGTTTCGTTAATTTCGTGTATAGGTGGGATGTGGCTATCAAGCGTTTGCTTGAACAATGTCCAATTCGCACGCCCGTAGTCCAACATCTTGCGTTGTTCCGTGTGCTGCAGTGTTTCCTCAATGTATAGTATTACAGGTCGGTGGTTTGAGGGCAGATCGTTTTCAACGACAACGTTGAGTGTCGCTGTAATGCACTTGATGAGGGCCATGTCTATCACGTCTGGCCTGTGTCCCCTCTGATAGGGAATGTGCGTCCGTTCAGTCGGCTCTAGTATAATGTAGTTTCTGCATAGCGAATGTTCGTACAGTTTTTTGCCGTTGGGATTTCGTATGCGTGAATTCCATTCTGGGTGTTTTGCGTTCAGATCTCCAGCGACTATTACTCGCGGTGAAATGTTGAGTAATGTGCTGATATCGCGTGTTGAGATGCCTACAGGGCTGTTGTATACCGATATCAGTGTGGTGTAGGCTCCGTTGAACTTGACTCTGACGGCCATAGCCTCGATTTCTGCTCATATGAACCGCTGGCTAAGAAGATAATATTTTGTGACAGGCAACGAACAGCAGACCAGCTTAGAGAAGTGGCGAAAAGCACAGGCGACTGTCTACCATGACGAGGGTATTGGACAGTTGGTACAACGCTACGACAAATATCTCATTCGAAGCGGTGACTATGTAGAGAAGTAGCTGGAAGGTGTAGCAAGATGTTGCAAACGAAACATTTTTGATTTTCACAGTGGTTTCCATTTTACGAACGAATAGCCCTCGTATCACGTTCCTCATTCAAACGCGCATTTCGTCCTCGCTGCCGCTGTGATGGGTGACGAAATCGCATCATCGTACGAACGTCGAAATGGTGGGTATTGAGACAAAAAAAAAGACTACGATGCACGGTCTTGGGCGTCTAGCCATGGTTCGCGGGGCTCCCTCCATTGGGAGGTTCGAATCCTCCCTCGCGCATGGCTGTGTGTGTGTTGTCCTTGGCGTAAGTTAGTTAGATTAAGTAGTGTGTAAGCCTAGGGACGGATGACCTGAAAAGTTTGGTGCCATAGGAACTTACCACAAATTTCCAATATTTCCAAGAAAACAAACTACAGTCGCTTAATAGTGGAAAGGCATCAGGACCAGATGAGATTCTACAAAGTTTATGTAAAAAAACTCGCTCACACTTCGGCAGCAGCTTATCGCAGATCGCCGGAGCAATGAAGGGTACCTATCGACTGGAAAAGCGCAGGTCATTCCTGTTCTCAAGAAGGGTCGTACGAGGTGCATTCAAGTTCTAAGGCATCCGATTTTTTTTCTCCGGACTGAAAAGAGATAGAAACATGCGCATTGTTTTAAAATGAGGCCGCGTTCATTGTCAATACGTCCCAGAGATGGCAGCACCATACGGCAGATGGAATTATACCGCCGGTGGCGAGAATGAGAACTGTTTTAAATACTTAAAATGGAGACGTTTTCCTTACTTGAACAGCGTGCAATCATTCGTTTTCTGAATTTGCGTGGTGTGAAACCAATTGAAAATCATCGACAGTTGAAGGAGACATGTGATGCTGGAGTTATGGATGTGTCGAAAGTGCGTTCGTGGGTGCGACAGTTTAATGAAGGCTGAACATCATGTGACAACAAACAGAAACAACCTCGGGCTCGCACAAGCCGGTCTGACGATATGATCGAGAAAGTGGAGAGAATTGTTTTGGGGGATCGCCGAATGAGTGTTGAACAGATCGCCTCCAGATTTAGCATTTCTGTGGGTTCTGTGCACACAATCCTGCATGACGACCTGAAAATGCGAAAAGTGTCATCCAGATGGGTGCCACGAATGCTGACGGACGACCACATGGCTGCCCGTGTGGCATGTTGCCAAACAATGTTGACGCGCAACGACAGCATGAATGGGACTTTCTTTTCGTCGGTTGTGACAATGGATTAGACGTGGATGCCATTTTTCAATCCAGAAACAAAGCGCCAGTCAGCTCAATGGAAGCACACAGTTTCACCGTCACCAAAAAAATTTCGGGTAACCGCCAGTGCTGAAAAATTATGGTGTCCATGTTCTGGGACAGCGAGGGCGTAATCGTTACCCATTGCGTTCCAAAGGGCACTACGGTAACAGGTGCATCCTACGAAAATGTTTTGAAGAACAAATTCCGTCCTGCACTGCAGCAAAAACGTCCAGGAAGGGCTGCGCGTGTGCTGTTTCACCAAGACAACGCACCCGCACATCGAACTAACGTTACGCAACAGTTTCTTCGTGATAACAGCTTTGAAGTGATTCCTCATGCTTCCTACTCACCTGACCTGGCTCCTAGTGACTTTTGGCTTTTTCCAACAATGAAAGACACTCTCCGTGGCCGCACATTCACCAGCCGTGCTGCTATTGCCTCAGCGATTTTCCAGTGGTCAAAACAGACTCCTAAAGAAGCCTTCGACGCTGCCATGGAATCATGGCGTCAGCGTTGTGAAAAATGGGTACGTCTGCAGGGCGATTACGTCGAGAAGTAACGCCAGTTTCATCGATTTCGGGTGAGTAGTTAATTAGAAAAAAAATCGAAGGCCTTAGAACTTGAGCGCACCTCGTAAGACCGATGCAGATAACTATAGGCCTACAACGTTGACGTGAGTCTCTTGTGTAACGGATCACGTGTTATGCTTAAGAATTACAATGTTTTTGGAGGTCGGAAATCTACTCTACAAGAATCAACACGAATACCGCAAACGGAGATTTTGCGAAACTCAGAGTTCCTCCGCGACATTGACAGCGCTGCAGACAACGGCGCTCAGGTTGGTGCCATGTTACGAGACTTCGGTAAGGCACTTGACATTGCCCCACGCTGCCGTCTAGTGAACAAGTAACCAGCTTACCGAGCATCGTATTAGATTTGCGGTTGGATTCAAGACTTCCTTGCATATAGAACTTAACACGTCGCTCTTAACGGAACAAAATTGACAGATATGAAGGTAATTTGAGGAGTACCCCAAGAAAGTGTGACAGCCTTCTTACTGTTCACTCTGTACAAAAATTATCTCGTAGAAAGCGTCGGCAGCTTTTGAAGACTGTTCACAAATGATGACGTTTTCTATAAGAAAGTAGCAACACCAGAAGACGGTGCCGATTTGCAGAATGATCTGTAGAGAAAGGATGAATGGTGCAGGCACTGGATGTTGGCCGTGAACGTAAATAAATGTAACATATTGCTCTTACATAGGAAAAGTTACCCACTATTGTACAGCTACGCTGTAGATAACAAATTGCTGGAAACAGTATCTGCAGTTATATACCTAGGGGTAATTATCCAGAGCGATCTTAAGTGCAATGACCACATAACACAGTTAGTAGGGAAATCAGTTGCTAGACTGAGATTCGGAGAAAGAGTCTTAAAGACATGTAATGCATCCACGAAGTTAGTGGTTTATAAGGCGGTTGTTGGACCGATTCTTGAGTATTCTTCATCAGTATGGCATTTACGAGATAGGACTGACAGAGGAGATAGAGAATATCTAACGAAGAGCGGTCCTGTTCGTCAAGGACTTGTATTTGGCTGTCGAGGCCTTTAAGAGTTCTGTGCACATACATATACGAAAATTCGTTGTACCGTGCTACCGTTCTATCAACAGAATCTACACTCTAGAAAAAGAAAATGAATGTTAAACGTTCAGCAGTCTCCGTACGTAACTCGAGAGAATTTTGTTCAGTATTTCTTCACAGTAAGCTGTTGCAAATGCATTGCATAACTACCAGGAAGCAATTACTTCGAGATAACACACTTTTGCTGCAGCCACGAGATGGAATGAAGGCGTCGGCTGCTGTAAGCTCTGTTGAAGAGAAAATCGCGCGACTGCATCGTAATATTTTTTGTACGGCAACAAACACTCTCATATTGGCCGATGGTCAATAAGATGATCTCGTGCGAAAAAGGCCTTACGATAAATTTAGATTGTTGCAAGAGTTACAAGGAGTTGTCATTGCATTTTAATTATTTCCTCGACAAAATAAAATTAAACAACCAATTTTTTGTATTTTTGCAAGTACGTGTCTGCAGCTTTGGTACACAATGAAATCATACAGTAATTTTTTTTTCTACCTGACAGGGAACAATGTTGCCACAATCCATTCTGAGTTGGTGGAAGTGTACGGGAAAAATACCCCATCATTTATGACACAATGACTAGCCGGCAGACGCTTACAGTGTGGTGAAACAGGTCTTAATGACGAAAAACCAAGAAGGGGAATGGCAAGAGAAGTGGAGGCCGTACGCTCGCAAAGAACGGGGCGTCAAAATCGACGCTTGGGTGAGAAAAGTGAAAATTAGCCGTGGATTTGATTCCATTATGCTGCCTGCTGTGGTCAACGACTACTCAGACCCATTCGAAAACTTCGCCGAACCGAGGCAGCAGCGGGATTGATGCCATGTATCAGGCCAATCTTGATCATTTTTTTTAGCAACCTAGTCCCTCGGACGTGTGGTGGGTGGTATCATTATGACTCCTTGACAAATGAGGAAAGCAAGCAATGAAAACGTGTGGACTCACAAGCGCCAAAAATGACGAAGACCTAACCGTCATAGTGCTGCGTGTTTCTGAACGTTTTTTCAGTGTGCTGTGATGTGGTGCTAACGGACTATGCTCGTAAGAGACAAATCATCACAAAATACGACAGCATAATACCGATTTTGCGGGAGACTGTCAGGACGAAACATCGAGGGAAGCTGTACAAGGGTATGTTTCTGCTCCACAACAACGCACCACCTCGTTCTGCAGAAGACACAGTCAGACATGTTGCTTCTTTGGGACTACCAAATTTTGCTTCACCCCCTGACATGTGACGCAGTGACTGCAATGGAGTGTGCTCCTGTGTCTATGGGGGCTTTCGGTACAACTGGCACTATACGTGGTGCTCGGTATATGTCCTGCAGACGTAACTATCAAGTATCACGCGGTAACTTATTTGTCGAAAACGTGCGGAATACACACAGAGATGTCTTAGGAGAACCAATACAGGCCTGAAGAGAATTCAAAACCAGGAAGGTGAACTCATGGCAAAACCAATAGGAGAACTGTAGAAATTAAGACACAAAAGAATTACAGACATTGGTTGCGGCGGGTATATGTATAAAATTTGTTTGTGTCTTAATTCATACCGGCTGTTGGATCAAAATGGCGTATGTTCTTTTGGACATGTGTGAAAGATCAGACTTCACATACATACAAGTGCGGCAATGCCTGTAGGGTAAACGCATTCTTCAAAAGGGTTCAAACGGCTCTGAGCACTATGGGACTTGCCATCTGAGGTCATCAGTCTCTCAGAACTTAGAACTACTTAAACCTAACTAACATCCATGCCCGAGGTAGGATTCGAACCTGCAGCCGTAGCAGTCGCGCGGCTTCGGACTGAAGCGCCTAGAACCGCTCGGCCACCGCGGCCGGCACGCATTCTTCACCATCAGGGAGCTATTGAGGATGAAACGTATCAATCCGAGTCGGGACAGGATTCAATTCTTTGCTGACAATGGGGCGTATCAACGCAATTCCTGCGTATAAACTTGAAGCTCACTATACCGGTGGTGAGAAAGAAACGCTAGAACACATACTTCTGTACTATGACCATTGGTCACAGGAAAGTCGACTATCACACTCACACGACGACACAGCACAATCACTTAGAGACCAGACACTGCGGACCGATGTCAACGACTGTGTGGACAGAGTATCTCGAGCAGTGCATGAAGAGTGTGTACTGGCAGCGTCAAGAACAGAGGCGGTAACGAGCACGGGAGATGTATCACACTGTAGACAATACTAGCGAGAAAGACGACGTAGTAGTGGTAGCAGGTCAGGCGACAGCTAGCAAAGTTCGAATAAGGACTAAATTCGTAGTCACTCTCTGAGACGAAAACAAGAGTTCATTAGACAGTGATATTACTCAGTAAGAGAAATGTAGAAATAGAGTGTAGCAGACACTGCGGTGTAGAGTACCTTAACATAGCTGTAGGATCACGCCATGTGAGAGCTAGAGGCTCAGAGCATTGCTGGGGTCATCGCCCTCTGACGGCGAGCAGCAGAACTCGTGCCAGTGGCTGCCCAGGAGCGAGAAGCTAAAAGTCTTTCTTGGTGCCTTCTGTCCAGGACAACATCGGAGGTGACATCCTACAAATCTAAATTCATTCCTATCTTCCTGTTTTCCTATCTTCTTAACAGACAAGCTGTTAATCTTTAGCTTTTAAGTTCCATACTTAGTTTTGAGTTTGCAGGTATTTAAAGCTGCAACACTGTTAAAATGAAATAAAATCAAATAAGCTTCATATTATGTGTATCTACAATTCAGAATAGTAAAAATACAACCTGCCTCAGTCACTAATTGGTAAGGCATTTGTTAATCGCAGCTAACAAAGCAAACAAAAGTAAGTAAACTCCCTCATTCCTCGGATGAAGAAACGACTGTGCGGCAAGGATCTGCAGAATGACGATCAGGTTATTTTCGGTTTGAAACGTTTCGTGAATACCGAAAACATACAACTGTACAACCAAGATTTCTGCTAACTTCACCGGCCGAAGTGGCCGTGCGGTTAAAAGGCGCTGCAGTCTGGAACCGCAAGACCGCTACGGTCGCAGGTTCGAATCCTGCCTCGGGCATGGATGTTTGTGATGTCCTTAAGTTAATTAGGTTTAACTAGTTCTAAGTTCTAAGGGACTAATGACCTCAGAAGTTGAGTCGCATAGTGCTCAGAGCCATTTGAACCATTTTGCTAACTTCAAGGGAGAGATAATCGCTTTGAAGGGTGTGTAGCTGGTTAAGGACTATCACCGAGTCACAAGTCGACTCTTTATTTCCGAGGCGACAGTTAAAAGTTTATGATTATTCCTCGCAGATCATCCCGTGGCATAATACGATTACAAAGGCGTTCTGGAAAGTAAGGCCTCACAAACTTTTTCGTGGAAATTCGTAAAGCTTTTTAAATAAAGCAAACGTTATTAACATTCTACACCCATGTTTACAAAAAAATAGAACACCTGGAACGACTAGAGATGGGACATTCGCATTCAGAGGAATGTTTTGCAGAAATGATTAGCATTTGAACCATGTCGGCCCACAGGTCCAAGGTCAACATCGATATCGCGGCGCAACGGTACCTGTCGGTAAAATGCGCCTGCGGCTCTCGTTGTCGCTGTAAACCAAAGGTGATGGATCAGTGTGAGTTGAGCAGACGTCCAGGGTACCTCGCAGACGAATGCGTGACCGTACCGTCAAATCAGTGAGTTGAAAGAGGGCGTATTCTTGGCATGACACAATGTGATGCATACATCCTGCAAACTGCTGCTCATATGGGACAAAGTGTTTCGCCGACGCGACTGGTGTGTACAGAAAGGTCCATGGCAGGCCGTGGTTCACGATGAGATGTGTCAGGTCGCACCACCCACAGTGGCCGCGTGGTTAGAGGCGTCATGTCACTAATTGCGTGGCCCCTCCCGCCGGAGGTTCGAGTCCTCACTCGGGCATGGGTGTGAGTGTTGTTCTTAGCATAAGTTAGATTAAGTTAGTTTAAGTTAAGTCTAGGGACCGATGACCTCAGCAGTTTGGTCCCTTAGGAATTCACACACGTTTGAACATTTGCACCACCCAGACCACCTGTAGAGAAGAATGAACACCTCATTACAGGACAGGTCTGCGTCATCCTCGGCCCTGGTGCAACAGTGTAACACATCGTACACTATCATGGGTGACAGTCCGTCGCCGTTAATTACGACTCGAATTACGTGCGCATCGCCCACTTCTCCGCCTACCTTATGTGCAGAAACATGCTAGACGGCAATGGTGCATGGAACGACGTCACTGGGGACAGGAATGACATCAGATAGTGTTTTCGGATGAATCCAGGTTATCTTTGTTTGAAAATAATGGCCGCATTTTGGTTCGCCGGAGTCTCTGAGAGCGTCTTCACAGTGACTGAATTCGCACACATACAGTGTTAGCTCAATGTCTTATGGTGTGGGGTGCAATTGGGTAGGCTGCTGTTGTGGCCGAGCGGTTCTAGGCGCTTCAGTCAGGAACCGCGCTGCTGCTACGGTCGCAGGTTCGAATCCTACCTCGGGCATGGATGTGTGTGATGCCCTTATGTTAGTTAGGTTTAAGTATTCTAAGTCTAGGGGACTGATGACCTCAGATGTTATGTCTCATAGTGCTTAGAGCCATTTTTTGCAATTGGGTAAAACTACAAATAACAGCTGGTGCGTGTCCAGGGCACTGTGACCAGCGTGACCTACATGAATGACATCCTGCGATCCACAGTCATACACTTTCGGCACAACACCCCAGACGCCACTTTTCAGTAACACACTGCATGACCACCTGCTGCTGCACGAACTCGTGCCTTTTGTCTTGGCCCGCCAGACTTGCCGCCAATCAAAAATGTGTGGGATATGGTGAATCGACGACTGCAGCACTGTGACCCATTGCCAACCACCACAGACGAACTTTGCAACTACGTGAATGCAGCATGAATGTCTATACCATATGACGCCATTCGCGCCTTATACGCGTCGACACCATCAAGCGTGGACCCTGTGCCTACTAGGCAACAGGACACATGCTGAAACGAAGTGACTGAAACGCTTATCATTTCTGCAGAACAAACTACTGTACATGTCCTGTGACATGTTTGGTCGTTCAAGGTGTTCTGCTTTTTCTTAATATTAGTGTACTAGTGTACATCTTTATTTCCACGTCTACTTATTTGCAGCTCCCCTACCTCTAAAGGGCTCCGAATTGTGCGTGTAACATGCCGGTGTGTAACGTATCTGTGTCGGCGAGTAAGAAACTGCGTGCTGTAATCGAGTTTCGTCCACACAAGAAGCACGCTCTCCTTCAGCACGACAATGGCACGCACGAGCGCTGCGACATCTGACGCAGTCCGACGCCTTGGGTCCGCTGTCATTTTACAAGGAATGTACAAATAAATTGGTTTCTCGTTGGGAGAAATGTATTCGTCTCCAGGGTGACTGTTGAGAAATAAATATAGAAACATGAAGAATAAAATCGTAGAATGTTAATAACAACTGTTTCATTTAAAATCCTTTACGAGTTTCGACATAAAAGATGCGGAGGCATTATTTTTCAGCACGCCCTCGTAAAATTAAGTAATTGCCAGGTAACGAGGACGAGAGAGACGAGGGATTGGGCGGGAAGGGGAAGGGGGGAAGGAGAGGGAGCATACCAGCCGAACTTTTCATGACGAACACAAAAAGAAGAATATTGTCACTCATGGTTACGCGTCCGTAATTCCGCTTGGGAAGCATCGTGTCGAGTCCCTTGGAAGGGAAACAAGCCACCCATCCGCACGTACGCTGAGTGCGAGGTGTTAGCCTGCAGAGCGTGGTGCCGCACCTTGCGCCATGCTTCATCCCACGTGGGTCTCAGGCCGCGACCCCGCCCGCCCACCCCAACTCCCCCTCCGTCCACCCCGGGGTCTCGCTCTGATTGTACTCCATTCACCGGCTACTTTGTTCCGATTTTCTGGAATCAAGCATCGCACTGTCACTACAGCGCAATTTTTTAAATTGCACTGTTTTCGCTCCCCCGCGGGGCTAATACCAAGGCTTCAGGGCTGTGGGCGGCCGCACACCCGCCAGCAAATAGCTCATCTGCCCTCGCCTGCTCCGCAGCGGCTGTAATTCCGCACTGTTTGTTCTCAGTCGTTCAGTCGTACTTCGCAGTATTAGGTTTACTTAATTGTTCATTTGCTGAAACGCACAAACCTGGTTACCTACAGTACAACACAGGTACTCATTCTTACAATAATTTTTTATACCACACTGATCAGCCAGAAAATTTTGACCATCTTCCTAATAGCCGGTATGTCTACCTTTGCACACACAAGAAACCTAATTCCCGCAAATTCCGAGAAGAGGGGTGATGAGCTCTGACGCCAAGTTCAACCACATTTCAGATGTATACGACCAGGTTCAGATCTGGTGCGTTGGGGAGCTAGCACATCAAATGGAACACACCACTGTGCTCCTCGAACCATTCCATCACACTATCAGTGTCCTGGTCTTGTGACATGGCGCATTATCTTGTTGAAAAATGCTACTGTCGTCGGGAAACATGCTTGTCATGAAGGGATGTACGTGGTCTGCAGCCAGTGTACTATATTCATTGGCTGTCATGATGCCTTGCACGAGATCCACTGGACCCTTCGATGCCCAAGTGAATGTTCTTCAGAGCATAGTGGAGCCGTCGCCAGCGTATCTCTGGCCAGCAATGGAGGTCTCAAGGAGCTGCTCCCCTAGAAGATGACGGATTTATGTCTTCCAGTGGCATGGTGAGGAAGGTAGCTGGATTCGTCAGATGACGCAATGCTCAGCCATTGCATCAATGTCCAGTGCTGATGGTCACGTGCCCATTTCGGTCGTAGTTACCGATGTCGTCGTGTTAACATTGGCACATGCACGGGTCGTCGGCTGCGGAGGCCACATTGTGTATTCAGACACACTTGCTCTCTGCCCAGCAATGAAGTCTGATATTAGTTTCGCCACAGTTCGCTGACTGTCCTCTTTTACTAGTCTGCCCAGCCTGCGACGTCCGACATCTGTAATGAGGAGTGGCCGCCTCGACGTCTGGACATGGTTTCACCTTGGTTTTACCATGTGTTGAAGACACTCACCACAGAGCTCCTCGAACACCCGAGGTGTAGTGCAGTTTCCAGGTCATCACAATCTACCCACGGTCAAATTACGATACGTAGATCGCGTGCCTTCCCCCTTCTACACACGGACAACGCGCTCGCTGATGCTACATGCACCGTGCGTGTGTCTGACCTAGCAATCATTCCCCGCGAAGTGATGCTGCTACCGCCTGGCCGGGTTTATATCGATAGTAGGTCGGTAGTCATACTGTTATGGCTCATTAGTGTATGTTCAGTGAAAGCTGTAATTTTTTTCAATTACTCTCCCAGAAACTATCAAATAATTACTTATTAACTAAAATTATATTCAAGGTGTTCAGAAAGTAATTGGAAAACTGCTAATTTATAAAAGTAGTTGAAAGCGGCCTCTCTGACGACAGTCACATATTTCAATACGACATTGTATGCCGTTAAAAACATATTGTAACGTCTGTTGAGAAATTATTTCTGTAGTTTCTGGATAGTATCATGGGGACTTTTGTAAGCAGTATCTTCAAGGTATCCCTCCATCCGCCCCGCCCAAACACGCATTCTCACCCAACTCCCACACATACTCCGCCCCCACACACACACACGCACACACACACACACACACACACACACACACACACACACACACACATACATACAAGAAGAAGTCAATTGAGAGTAAATCAAAAGACCGATTACGCCGACATCTGTTTCGAAATCATTTGCCCATGGAAACTACGATTCAAGAAATGGCTCTGAGCACTATGGGACTTAAATGCTGAGGTCATCAGTCCCCTAGAACTTAGAACTACTTAAACGTAACTAGCCTAAGGACATCACATACATCCATGCCCGAGTCCGGACTCGAACCTGCGACCGTAGCAGCAGCGCTGTTCCGGTCTGAAGCGCCTAGAACCGCTCAGCCACTCCGGCCGGCGATTCAAGAAATCTATGGTGTTGTGAGCTGGAGCATCGTCCTGTTGAAAAGACGTGTGCTTTATCTGGTCTTCAGCTACAGTTTTTACGCATTATTGTAACATGTGTATGAGACGCTCTCTGTTCTCTGTTCCACGAACAAATGAAATGTTTTTACAGAAGTCTTGAAGATGCCATAGCAAACAGTAAGAAAATGATGGCGTAGTAGTAAATTGGCTTGACAGAGGATAAATTCGACTACCTTACACTCGACAGTACAAGACCACTTTTACGAATATTTTCTATACTTTATGGCGAATTTGGAGAAATCTACAGCAGGTGGCGAACCTCAATTTGTGAATATATTCAAGTATACGTGCCATTAGCAAGGAAAAGAGGGCAGATCTCACTACAAGACGCTAGTGACCGACCATTCGTGGTGAACACGTGCCAGAGAACTATGATGTCATTTATTGTGATGGTTAGCTACATTTGGAGTTAAAGTGAAGTAAGGAATGAAATTTTGTAGCTGGCCTTATAATCATAGCTGAATTTTCATCAGTTTTCTCAGTTTCTGGAATTATTCAGTTTGGAATCTGAATGACACATTAATTACTACGCGTTTGAAGAATTCTGCGTACAGTACAAATAACACCAGGAACACATTTTCGAGGTTTACATCTCGCTGGCAGTGCTTTAAAACAATAAAGCACAGCTTCAAAGGACAACAATGTTCTGGCTGTTGCATAACTGCGAAAATGCTTCGCGTAAAACAAACAGCACCTCAAAAACAAGAGGTATTCGGCCGGACACGCTGCAGATCAGAAACTGTGCACGTTCACGCGTTTCCGTTTCGTTGTGATTGGTAGCTAAATTAAAAGGAAGGTTCAGCGTTGGCCAAAATATTGATGTTTTATTGATAGCAGAATCGACTTTCGATCAAATAGTGATCACCTTCAGTGCTGGAAGCTCTGGTGTACAAATGAAACTCAGACCCTGGTATCAAGTTATCAATAACCAAAAGCGATCACAATAACTCCATGGAGTCGCCAATCGATTGGTGGCTAGTTTCAGCCTTTGTCCAAGAACCTCCCGGAACTGCGACACAGTTCCACTTAAGACAGGCAGCAATGCAGCAGTCCTTTTCGACTTTATGAGATGGGGACGGTGACGTTTTTTTCCTCTTCAGCATAATCTCTAGACAGCGCCTATTACCTCGCCAGTAGCAAAGTTCAGCTTGAAATACGAGCTCGACCACACAGAACTTACTGCGTATTTGCTAATTAAATTGAACAGCAGCTGAAGTACGCCTTGGAGCGCAGCGTTATCCCGCAGTATTTGCGGTCGCTCATGCAGCAGCGCTGACAGAGTGTGTATTCTGCTGGATGTTCGCAGAGCGGCCATTCGTATTATCTCAATGAGCCAGTCTTAGTTTTAATTAAAGGTCGACAGCTCGTGTTTGTTATGTAAGCCGCGCGATGGATGAGTCCAACTTTGTCATCGCATCTTCTTTCAAATTGTTCGCTGCTGGAAAGCTGTGTCAGCGTGGTACATCTAACGAATTATTTTGCTCGGTAATAACTGACAATGAGAATATGACAGAGATGACAAGCTGCAATTAGTGTTCAGGCTCCATTGCATCCTGGCTGGTAAAAAAAAAAATGTGTTCGTCGACTAAAGGTCACAATAACAGGTCCTTCACTGGCATATGTTAGTGGTCACAACCTGAACCAAATATCTTTCATTTTAAGTCAGATTTTCATATTTCTAGATCTTATTTGCTACGATTCATGCACAAATTACACTGAAGCGCCAAGGACACTGGTATAGGCATGCGTATTCAAATACAGAGATATGCCAACAGGCGCCGGCCGCTGTGGCCGAGCGGTTCTAGTCGCTTCAGTCAGGGATTGAGCTGCTGCTATGGTCGCAGGTTCGAATCCTGCCTCGAGCATGGATGAGTGTGATGTCCTTAGCTTAGGTTTAAGTACTTCTACGTGTAGGGGACTGATGACCTCAGATATTAAGTCTCATAGTGCTTTTAGAGCCATTTGAACCATTTTTTTGTTAACAGGCAAAATACAGCGCTGCAGTCGACAACGCCTATATAAGACAACAAGTGTCGGTTACTGCTGCTACAGTGGCAGGTTATCAACATTTAAGTGAGTTTGAACGTGCTGTTATAGTAGGAGCACGAGCGATGAAATACAGCATCTCCGAGGTAGCGATGAAATGGGGATTTTCCCATACGACCATTTACCGAGTATACCGTAAATATCAGGAATCCGGTAAAACATCAAATCTCCAACATCCCTCCGGCCGGAAAAAGACCCTACAAGATTAGGACCGACGACTGAAGCGAATCGTTCAACGCGACAGAAGAGCAACCCTTCCGCAAATTGCTGCAGATTTCAATCTTGGGGTATCGACAAGTGTCAGCGTGCGAACCATTCAACGAAAGATCATCGATAAGGGCTTTCGGAGCCTAAGGCCCACTCGTGTATCCTTGATGGCTGCACGACACAAAGCTTTACGCCTCGCATGGCCCGTCAACACCGACATTGGACTGTTGATGAGTGTAAATATGTTGCCTGGACGGACGAGTCTCTTTCAAACTGTATCGAGCGGATGGACGTGTACGGGTATTGAGACAACCTCATGAATCCATGGACCCTGCATGTCAGCAGGGGTCTGTTCGATCTGATGGAGGCTTTGTAATGGTATGGAGTGTGTAGAGTTAGAGTGATATGGACCCCTGATATGTCTAGATACGACTCCGACAGGTGAAACGTACGTAAGCATCGTGTCTGATCACCTGCATCCATTCACGTCCATTGCGCATTCCGGCGGACTTGGGCAATTCGAGCAGGAGAATGACACACCCCACAGGTTCAGAATTGCTATAGAGTTGCTCGAGGAACACCCTTCTGAGTTTAAACACTTTCGCTCGCCACCAAACTCCCCAGACGTGAACATTATTTAGCACATCCGGGATGACTTGCAACGTGCGGTTCAGGACAGATCTCCAGCCCCTCGTACTCTTACGGATTTGTAGGCAGCCCTGCAGGATTCATGGTGTCAGTTCTGTCCAAGACTACTTCAGACGTTAGTCGAGTCCATGCCACGTCGTGTTGCGGCACCTCTGCGCGCTCGCGCGGCCCTACATGATACAGAGTTTCTTTGGCTCTTCCTTGTATCTATTGATAACTTAGGGCGTTCCGAAAGATTCTTCCGATTTCGCAAGACTGTATTTTCTACAAAATTAAGAAAGGGTGGAATGACAGAAATATGACAAAATCGCGAGAAATGCATGCTTCAGTTCAGATGCTATCCAAGCCTGTAGGCTGAGCTGTGGTATTTGGCCATGAATAGCACCTGTGCAACGTCCTCACGTTGGAACTATCAGTCGTAGTCAGGACGGTGTTCTGTACTTGTGAGGTCATCATGTAAGAGCAAAGTGAATTCGGACGTAGGCAAATTGTTGGTGCTATTGTGGTGAGTGCTTCCGTGACCAAAGGCTGCGGAGTGTTTCGTGTTTCAAGACACACCGCATCGAAGTTTGATACCCATACGGGGACAGAGAAAAAGCATCATCCACTAAGTCACAACGCAAACGAGAGTGTGTGTTGTGTGATGAACGGCGGCCATTAAAGAGGACTGTGAGGACGCGCGGGATTAGCCGAGCGGTCTCAGGCGCTGCAGTCATGAACTGTGCGGCTGGTCCCGGCGGAGGTTCGAGTCTTCCCTCGGGCTTGGGTGTGTGTGTTTATCCTTAGAATAATTTAGGTTAAGTAGTGTGTAAGCTTAGGGACTGATGACCTTAGCAGTTAAGTCCCATAAGATTTCACACACATATGAACATTTTTGACTGTGAGAACAAATACAGAGCGGCCGCTGCAAAAGTCAATGCAGGACAAAACGTCGCACTCGCGAGCCCTGACGGGACCAAAATAACACTAAGGGAGCTCCATACGCAGGAAATTGCAGGGCTAGCTGGAAATCCAAAATCACTCACCAGTGATGCAAATGCCCGTAAAAGTAAAACGTCGTGAGGAAGGCATAAAACTTGGGCAATGGAACAATGAAAGAAAGCCAGTTTGTCGGATAAATCCGATCCACACCGTTTCCAACTGTGACCGAGTTTACGTCCCAAGAGTGAAACATGGCGGGGGTTCTCTGATCGTGGCATTCCTTTGGCCCCATGTCTACTCTGCATGGTCGCATAACTGTCAAGTATTATGTGACCCCTGGCACAGTGTTTGTTTCCCAACGTGATGCTGCATTCCAGGTCGACAGGGCCTTTATTTACACAGCTCGCATCATCCAGGAGTGGTTTCGAGAGCACGACGATGATTTGTTGCATCTACCCTGGCCACCACAGTCATATTATTCAGCCTCTGATGTTAATTTCGGAGACAAGTGTGCGTGATTGTTATCCATATCCGTCCTCAAATGTTCAAATGTGTGTGAAATCTTATCGGACTTAACTGCTAGTGTCATCAGTCCCTAATCTTACACACTACTTAACCTAAATTTTCCCAAGGACAATTACAGACACCCATGCCCGAGGGAGGACTCGAACCTCCGACGGGACCAGCCACACAGTCCATGACTGCAGCGCCTGAGACCGCTCGGCTAATCACGCGCGGCCATATCCGTCCTCATTACCTGAATTTGACACTATTTTCCAGAGAGAGTTGTATAAGGTCTCGTGAAAACCATACAGTACCTGTAATTACCCATCCTGGTACGACTACAGTACCTGTAATCACCCATCCCGGTACGACTGGAAGCTGTTTTGAATGCCAACTGATTTCCTACACCGCATGAGGCCTGGTAACGTGTTGCGTTATTGGTGTTTCCATATTTTCCCTCAACCCCTGTAGAAAGTTGACGCGAATCTTAGCTTACGCATAGAAACTGAAAGTTTGGATTGGCGGCAGTTGTAATCTGCCCATTCTTGTGGTAGCGGCAGATATCTCTCTGACGCAGCTTGCTCGCCGGTTCACTCGTTCGTTACCCAAGTGCGTCAAGTTGAGACTGCCGTACCCAAACAACAGTAGGTTACAGCTGCGTGACATGATTTTCGTCCAGAAAACAGCACTTCATCTCTTGTATCTCATAACGTTCGACAGTGGCACTATGAGTTTCAAGGCACAAGTTGTTCATATAAAGGGAAGCATAAGATCACCCTGTGTGCTCGTTTAAGAATTTTGCATGTATTCTACATAAGCCGTCGTCCCAACCGACAGTTAGCTATTCCTTACGTGTCGATTTGAGTCTTGGTGCGACATTTCGAACCATATACGATTCAGTAACTAAAAGCCCTTCATGATAATGACAAAGATCAACGGGCAGAGTTTTGTGAATTCATTCTGGACATGAAGTCCCCTCAGTTTGCTTTTACGGGGACATAAAATGTGCACCCTAGCAAAGCGAATATTTCTTTTGAAAATAAGAACTTTATATTCCTAAGTTGAAATTCATTCCAAATTTCTATCTCCAACCATGTAGATGATATTGTCTTGTGTACTCTCTGTGTACAGAATTATTGTTCTCTGTGATACGTTTTCATGGCATCATCGGCCGAGTGATAGTTTCGGTAATTTTCAGGTTTCAATCAGAAAATATTTCGTTAGTGACATTCGAAAGGTAGCCTTCAGATATTAACCTCGTTTCTATTTTAGCTGTTCATGGAGTAACCGAACCCTTAGCTTGTCTAGGTAACAAGCTTTTCAACGATTATGGGACGGCTGTTACTAATTCATCGCTTTTTTAAATGTGTCACCGCTATATCTATGAGGCTTCCAAATTTTAATGAAAGATTCCTTGTAGATTTTTGGAACAGTTCAAAATGATTAACTTGTGACCATTACAAAATCATAAATAATTGTATCTTTGAAAGTCTATCCCGTGACGCAGCGTCGTTGGACTGCGGCCTCCTAGTGAAATACTTGCATCTACAGCTGTGGTACTAACGTTCTGTGGAGGAATCTGCTTAGTACCTTCATTTGCATCTCGACAAACAATAGATTATGGCAAGCACTTTTCGTTTCAATAAGCTTGAAGTTGAGCTATAATCTATATCTCGATACCACAAGATCTGATAGCCTTTCGCTGATGAAAGGATCACAATTCAATCCAGCGAAAGATTTGGAACCACCAGTCTACCTTGCAGGTAGAATACACCCCACAGGCGCATTGCCACTGAAAATTAGTGTACGAGCGCAAAAGTCTAGCGCGTTTCGTATTCGAAATTTGTTCGTGAAATCAATGAATTGAGGACGTTTGCAAAATTCTAGTTGTCCTTTCTCGTTCATCGCAAAATATCCTATGAGATGGGACGAGAGTCAGTGTGAGAAACGAACTGTACAGAAAGTTGTTTTCCTGTACCGTGAACATCCCACCAGTGACGACTGTCTTCATAAACGGAAGGAAATGAATGTACGACTACAGTTTCTCTTCTCCCTTTCTCTCACTTCTTCTTTCCGCCGTACGTAGTGAGATGGTGCCAGGAAAACATATGTAAATAATCTCTTCCCAGCATACGGTGGATCAACAAAAATGACGTTATTAGTTATGAAGAATTTAAGTCATAGTAGTGC
Organism: Schistocerca nitens; assembly: GCF_023898315.1. Taxonomy (NCBI): domain Eukaryota; kingdom Metazoa; phylum Arthropoda; class Insecta; order Orthoptera; family Acrididae; genus Schistocerca; species Schistocerca nitens. The sequence goes on from NC_064614.1 coordinate 447,785,337, forward strand.
ATGCCAACAAAAAGGACGTTATTAGTTATTAACAACTTAAGTCATAGATAATGTATGCTGAATTTGTTGTGACAACGAATGGTAAACAACTCTGGTCGGATGTACTAATTTCTATGCCGATATTAGAGTGTCACAGAATCTGAACGTGGAAAGAAAAGATAAACAAATAAAAACACCAATGATGTATGTGAACTATGTTCAGAATTAACGCTAGATAATAACATTTTAATTTCATAAACGAGAGAGGTTTATCCTTTGCGGTACCTATTTTTGATACTGACGTTTCATTATACACAGAACACATTTCAGCACTACTAACTGCAAATATGCACCACAGAGCGTCAGCCACTTTACTTTCAGTGTGTATCCTACTCTACCCAACCCATACGGCCCCTCCTCGCTTTTCAGTGAACTGACGTCGAGGGAATATACGCCGTCTGCGATGCTTTTGGATGTACGTAAATCATGTTATGTGTGGCAAGTCTTTGTAACTGTTTGCGTGAGTGGGTTGCGTCAGTAATACAGTCTGCGGCTTCAAAGGCGTTCGTTGGAGCTCTCGCTTTGATCTCCGGCGTTGCTAATGGCGCTTAATGTATCGACTAGAAGCTGTTTGTGGTCAACAGCAGATGTTGTGTCGTCGGGGGAAGGATTAGTGGAAGCGGAGTACAGTTGAGAAAGTGGCTCCGTTGTTCTTCGTTCCTCACGTCTCTGCACATACGACTCAAGTCATTGGAAAAAGGTACAGCGAGTCCCGATTTTCAAGGCAGTTATACATAAGTACACTGGTATTCGCAAATATAAGTAACGGTTTCCATAAATGTTTACTCTGATAACAAAACTATGTAACTCTTTATTGGATACAGTAACTGAAACGTGCGTTTTGCTACATATGCCTCTACTCATTAAGTTTTGAATCTCACACAAACATTTAATACAGGTTGCACCCCTGGTAACACACAAATAATCAAGCCGTTATTCACGTTCTTGCCACACACACATTCTGCGACGTGTTTGTGCTAGTGGCATCTCTGATGCGTTTTTGCAGTTTCACAATATCAGGAACTGCTGTTTTATACCCCCAAAGAAAGAAATCCAAGAGGGCAGCGTCAGGTGATCCCTGGGAGCCATGGAATTGGGCTGTCTCTGCTAAGCCACCTGTTGGGGAAGGTTTCGTTAAGAAAATCGCAGACTTCTAGAGCCCAATGAAGAGGAGAGCCATCTTGCTGAAAGAAGATGGTGTATTTCATATCTGTGAAACGGCATAATTCATCAACATGTCTAGGTAAACATATCAACTTACATTACATTGAAGGAAGATAAATGGGCCAATCACTCGGTCACACGTTAACCTACACCACACATTAACCTTTGGCCTATCCGAAATGTGTCCTCATACGACGTTAGGATTTTCTAATCACCAAATCAGGACATTAATGCAGTTAACTGAGCCACAAACAAGCAATGTAGCCTCAATCGATTTCTATGGTGACGTCGTGAATGTGGTTTGAATAGCCTGCACAGTCACCTCCGAAACAGATGGTCTGCCGCTCATTGCACGTTTCTGGACGGACCCCGTTTCTAAAAATCCACGTTCTGATTAACTTGACATCAGGTGCTTTCTTTCCATAATAGGACAAAAACTTTTGGTGACTTGGTTTCTGCTAGCCACACAACACATTGAGTTTTGTCCTGGAGAGAAGCCATTTTTACGATGTAGCTCACACAGCACTCCTTGTGGCGAACGTGTTGAATGAGACACAGTGATATAGAAACTTCGTGAGTTCCCTAGTACACCTATAACAAAAAACAAATAGTATAATCGAAAATATGATTAATATTTAATCTTGAAACCAGGGTAAACATTAATGGCTTGTATACCATAGAACAAGCAAACACATGTTTTCTCGTAAATGATGACTTCTCTGGAGACTAAAACCTACTCCATTAAATTCTATAGAGATTTCTTAACAACCGATTATGTGAAACCCCTCTTATTCTTTGAGTTCATGAAACTGAAACGTCTGCCACCAGCCCTGGCTTGATAACGCGTTTCTCGACTTCCGAAAATCTTTTCATACCATTCCTATCTCGTGTAGTGCCCCGCGATCAAGCAGTAGGGCTGCAACACGATGTCACATGGACTCGACTAATGTGTGAAGTACTGCTGCAGGGAAATAACACCATCAATCCTGCGGGGCTGTCTATAAATCCGTAAGAGAACGAGGGGATCGAGATGTCTTCCGAACAGTACGTTACAAGGCATCCCAGATATGCTCAATAATGTTCACGTCTGGGAAGTTTGGCGGCCAGCGGAAGAGTGTTCCTGGAGCCACTCTGTAGCAGTTCTGGACGTGTGGCTGTCGTATTTTGCTGCTGGAATTGCCCAAGTCCGTCGGAATGCACAACGGACATGAATGGATGCAGGTGATCAGACAGGATGCTTACGTATGTGTCACCTGTCGCAGTCGTATCTAGATGTATCAGGGGTCCCATATCACTCCGACTGCACACGCTCCACACCATCACAGAGCCTCCACCAGCTTGAACAGTCCCCTGCTGATGTGCAGGGTCCATGGATTCATGAGGTTGTCTCCGTACCCGGACACGTCCATCCACTCGATACAATTTGAAACGAGACCCGTCCGACTAGGCAACATGTTTCGAGGCATCAACAGTCCAATGTCGGTGTTGACGGGCCCAGGTGAGGCGTAAAGCTTTGTGTCGTGCAGTCGTCAAGTGTGCACGAGTGGGCCTTCGGCTCGGAAAACAGATATCGATGATATTTCGTCGCACGGCTCGCCCGCTGACACTTGTTGATGGCCCAGCATTGAAATCTACAGCAATTCGAGGAAGGGTTGCACTTGTGTCATGTTGAACGATTCTCTTCAGTCGTCGTTGGTCCCATTCTTGCAGGATCTTTTTGCGACAGCCGCCATGTTCAGAGATTTGATGTTTTACCGGAGTTCAGAAATTCACGGTACACTCATGAAATGGTCGTACAGGAAAATCGTCACTTCGTCGCTACCTCGAAGATCCTGAGTCCAATCGCTCGTGCGCCGACTGTAACACCACGTTCAATCTCTCTTAAATCTTGATAATCTGCCAATGTAGCAGCAGTAACCGATCTAACAACTGCGCCTGACATTGTCTTATACAGGCGTTGCCGAGCACAGCGCCGTATTCTGACTTTTTACATATATGTGTATTTGAGAACGCATACCTATACCACTTTTTTGGCGCTCCAGTGTAGTATTAGATCAGGTAAGTCTTTTGATTTACGATGGTTCGAAATGGTTCAAATGGCTCTAAGCACTATGGCACTTAACATCTGACATCATCAGTCCCTAGACTTAGAACTACTTAAACCTAACTAACCTAAGGTAAGGACGTCATACACATCCATGCCAGAGGCAGGATTTGAACCTCTGACCGTAGCAGCCGAGTGGTTCCGGATTGAAGCGCCTAGAATAGCTCAGCTACAGCGGTCGGAGTTTTCCACATTAACTAATAATAGCAAAAAGGTAGGAAAAAGAAGATGTTAGTATAGTATTAAGCTAACTGCGGAATCGTCTATCGCAATGCTCCAGAATTCGTCTCGCTTATAAAGAGTAACAATGCCCACACAGTACTAGGGATAGAAATCTAGCGGAAACCTTATGTTAGTAGCTGTTAAGTTCTAAATTCCGACTGAAATATATATCGCAAAGGTAGATTGTATGACGGTGGTAGAGGTGTATTTGTGACAGTAAAAATGCGATAATGTCTAATTTGGGTGAAAATAAGTGTAAAAGATGGATCTAACATGATCACTGGATATTTTTAGAGATCAGTAGTGGCGAAACATTTGACAAGAAATTTGTTAAATATAACTCGTAAATTCCTTGTCGTGCTATAATAGGAGTATCACGTGAAGATTTGAACTTACTAGCTACAGAATGGGACAATCTCGCGAATAAGGAGGATAATGAGGACAGGAAATCATATGAAATTATCCTAAATGCCTTATCTAAAATTACCTTGAGCAGCTAATCAGAGAACCGGCTAATGAAAATAACACACACTGAGATGACAGATTCGTGGGACACCTCCTAACATCGTGTTAGACCTCCTTTTGCCTGGCGTAGTGCAGCAACTCGACATGGGGTGGACTCAGTAAGTCGTTGGAAGTCCCCTGGAGAAATATTGAGCCATGCTGCCTCTATAGCCGTTCACAACTGCGAAAGTGTTGCCAACTGCAGAATTTTGTGCACGAACTGACCTCTCGATTATGTTCCATAAGTGTTCGATGATGGCCAAATCATTCACTGTAATTGTGCAGAATATTCAAACCAATCGTGAACAATTGCCTGGTGACACGACATCGTTGTTTTGGAGCATGACGTCCATGAATGACCGTAAATGGTCTCCTAGTATCTGAACATTACCATTTCCAATCAACGATCGCTTCATTTGGACCAGAGGATCCATTTCATTCCATTCCATATAAACACAGTCCACACCATTATAGAGACACCACCAGCTGACAGAGCGCCTTGTCGACAAGTCCGGTCCATAGATTCGCGGGATCTGCGTCACACTCGAACCCTAGCGTCAGCTCTTACTAACTAAAATCGGGACTCATCTGACCATGACGCGGTTTCCCAGTCGTCCAGGGTCCAGCCGATACGGTCAGGAGTCCAGGAGAGGCGCTACAGGCAATGTCGTGTTGTTAGCAAAGGCGCTGGCCTCGGTCGTCTGCTGCCAAAGCCTATTAATGGCAAATTTCGCCGCACTATTCTAACAAATACGGTCGTCGTACATCCCATATTAATTTCTGCGGTTATTTCAGGCAGTGATGCATGTGTGTTAGCACTGACAACTGTACAAAAACGCCGCTGCCCTCAGTCGTTAAGCAAAGGTGGTTGGGCACTGTGCTGTCCGTGGTGAGAGGTAATGCCTGAAATTTTGTAGTCTCGGCTTACTGTAGGCTCTTTGGTTCTCAGAGAGCTGTAATCCATAATGATTTCCGAACTGGAATGTAACACGCGTCTAGCTCCAGCTATTATTCCGCGTTCAAAGTCTATTAATTGGCACCAGGAGGCCATTATCACGTCGGAAACCTTTTCACATGAATCATCTTCGTACAGCTGACAGCAACACTGCCCTTTTATACCTCGTTAAGCGATACTACCGCCATCTGTACGTGTGCGTATCCTTATCCGATGACTTTCGTAATCTGAGCGTATTAGGTCTCCTGATCACCTATAGGCCCGAACTTCTCTACTCAGTTTGCGTGCAGTAGGGAGTCAGTGATCGTAAGGCCATTATACCATCACTGAGTGCGGTTATAAACAGTTATATAAAGAAAAGGAGGGAGATACAAATTTTAGATTACGTGAGTGATTAACATGAAAATTTCATCTCCATCATTGACAATGTTAAGCAACAATGGACAAAATTCTAGAATATTGTACAGTACTCTTGAAACAGCTTCTGTATGTCCCAGGCAAAGTTGTGAGGGATGGAAGAAACCTTACGTGGCTAGACAGCTCCGTTAGAGAGCTGTTACTAAAGCCAAGAGACCTTCGTCAAATGCGACCATATAAACCAATGCGGCAAGCGATAAATAAAATAAAATATAAAATTCTACCTTCAGACGTGGCGAAAAACTAAGAAGTTTTGCCGTAAGTAATGTCAGTCAACACATCAAAAGGATCGATTCAGCTACTCGGTGATCACATAGTTACCAAAACGATAATGTCCGAGAGATGATCGAAATGCTGAATATTATCTTTCGAAATTACTTCGCTCCAAACCACGTAAAACAGTTTGTCATTTTAATCATTGCACGAACTCCGAAATGGTAGGTATTTGCATTACTGATCGCGGAATAGAAAATCAACTAAAGGTACTTAATGGAGAAAGAAACTGGACCACATGATACTCCGGTATGATTCCATATGGATCATACGAAAAAGCTTGCTCCCTTTTTAACATCAGTATACCTATTTAGCTGGAGTACCGAAGAGTTCCAATTTCTTGCAAAAGTCGCAGGACATTCACTTTTTCAAGGAGCTTAATCAAATAGATGGTTATAATATTGTTTTTTGTTGATCTATTACCCAGATTATAGACCGAAAATGTTCGCTGTTTGAATCAACATTGATTCTGTAAACTACTGTTCTGTGAATTTCAGCCCGTTATGTTTGTTCAGCAGATCCAGATAGTAGTATACGAGCTGTGTAAGGAAATCAATGAGACTGATTTTTTATCAATCAAAGTTTTTATTTTTTTTATTTTTTTCAAACAGCAATTTTGTCCGCTTCAAAGGCAGTTAACTTCGGCAGCTATACACAGGTGGAGTCTTTGTTACCGGTTTGGCAGCAGCGCTAAAAGCCTTCAACTGGTCAACTGGTAGGGCCATTGAAGTGTCCACTTTTTTTAATGTTCTTCAGAGTCCCACAGTGATGTCGTTTTAAGACATTTTTCAAATGAGAAAAAAAAAAACTTCAACTCAGATTAGGTAAATAGAGAGGCTGTGGAACAACAGCCTTTTGAGATAAAAAAACTCCGTGATGCAAGTGGCCGTGTGACATGGAGCGTTGCCATGAGGCAGCATCCACTTGTCTGCAATATCCAATCCCACTCGTTTCACCCTTTTCTTGAGACTTTCAATTACAGTCTTGTAAATCATTTGATTTGCAGTACGTCCTGGAGGAAATAATTCTTTGTACACGATACCCCTACTGTCAAAAAAGGAGATTAGCACTATTTTGATCTTTGATTTGCTCATTCAAGTTATTTTGTGTCGAGATGTCTCAGTGTGCCAGTCCTCCATCTACCAGTCTCAGGATCACTTGAGATCACACGACTAAACCATTCGTGGTTCTCAAGAAGATCAACACACACGTTTCTCCGATTGTTTTTTTTTTTTCGCAGTTGTGAGGTTTTTCAGCACCATTTTGACTCAAACTTTTCGCATGTGCAAAACTCCGATCGAAATTTGATGTATGAAAGTGTTTAACAGGTCACCCTCGATCATTATTGTTAAACGTCGGTCCGATTTGAAAAGAGCACGATCATGTTCGACGTTTTCGTCAGTTTTTGAAACTGAAGGTTAAGCGAGATTCATCTTGAACGCGTTGTCGGTCTTCCCAAAAATGATTTGTGCGAGCGAAAACCTTTACTCTTGATGAGGAATGTTCCCCATGGGCCTGTTTCAACTATTCAGAGGTCGCAAAATTTGATGCCATAACTTTGCTCTGAATTCCACTGTTTCGCTTTCGTAACACACAACAAAAACACTACTTCACTGCCGGCGCTCTCAATATTCACTTAATGGCTTTACGGAGCTGAAACTCGAAATGAGCATCTGGAAGGGATAAACACACCGGTCTATACAACCTTGGCTCTGAGCACTATGCGACTTAACTCCTGAGGTCATCAGTCGCCTAGAACTTACAACTAATTAAACCTAACTAACATAAGGACATCACACACATCTATGCACGAGGGAGGACTCGAACCTTCGAGCATAGCGGTCGCTCGGCTCCAGACTGTAGCGCCTAGAACCGCACGGCCACTCCGGCCGGCCTATACAACTTACAAGGGAACCTCCCCATCGCACCCCCCTCAGATTTAGTTATAAATTGGCACAGTGGATAGGCCTTGAAAAACTGAACACAGATCAGTTGAGAAAACAGGAAGAAGTTGTGTGGAACTGTGAAAAAATAAGCAAAATATACAAACTGAGTAGTCCATGGGCCACATAGGCAACTTCATGACAATGTGAGCTCAGGAGCGCTGAGGTCCCGTTGAGCCAACGCCTGAAGTGGCCTACATTTTTTTTTGTTATAGGATGAAAAGTGGCGGTGGCACTTGCTTTTTTTTTAGTTCCATTTCATTTAAGGGTAAAAAAAAATGGTCAGCGTGACAGACTGTCAATCCACATATTTTTTTATTTTATATTTAAAAAAATAAAAAAAAATGGATAAGGCGTCGGACTTCGGATCCGAAGATTGCAGGTTCGAATCCTGTCACGGTCGAGTTTTTCCAGTTCTGCAAAAGATGCATGCTGTAAAAAAAAAAAAAAAAAAGGTCCCGCGGTAGCGTGAGCAGCTGCAGAACAAGAGGTCCTTGGTTCAAGTCTTCCCTCGAGTGGTGAAAAGTTTACTTTCTTTATTTTCGCAAAGTTATGATCTGTCCGTTCGTTCATTGACGTCTCTGTTCACTGTAATAAGTTTAGTGTCTGTGTTTTGCGACCGCATCGCAAAACCGTGCGATTAGTAGACGAAAGGACGTGCCTCTCCAATGGGAACCGAAAACATTTGATTGCAAGGTCATAGGTCAACCGATTCCTCCACCGGAAAACATGTCTGATATATTCTATACGACACTAGTGACGGCATGTGCGTCACATGACAGGAATATGTTGTCGACCCACCTAACTTAGCGAATGGGTAAAAAGATTCTTCTACCTTGCCCGATTTAGGTTTCCTTGTGGATGTGACAATCACTCCCAAAAAAGTGATGAAAACATAAGAGTTTGTCACATAAACTGAAAATAAAAAATTAAACTTTTCACTCATAGTAGATTTGAACCAAGGACCTCTCGTTCCGCAGCTGCTCACGTCACCACGAGACCACAGCGCTCCTGCGTTCCTAGTTTCCTTGATGTTGCATATCTTCCCATGAACTACTCAGTTTGTATACTTTGCTTATTTTTTCACAGTTCCACACAACTTCTTCCTGTTTTCTCAATTGATCTGTGTTCAGTTTTTCAAGGCCTATCCACTGTACCAACTTATAACTAAATCTGAGGGGGGTGCGATGGGGAGGTTCCCTTGTTAGCAGTGTTGTTAATTTCATTATTTTCTCTGACTCCTCGTATACCGGCGTCCACATTGGTACTGCGTTCCTTTATTCTCACAAGACGATCGACATTGTTTTGCAATGCCGACCAGTAGGAAGCGGCGGAGTGGGAGGTAGGGGAGGTGCTTAATCACGAGCGCTCGTTTTGTTCATAGGTAGCATTGGTCATGAGGCAGTCAGTGTGCTGCCGCGAACGAAAAAGTGTAAAGGGTGAGTGCTGGGGATCAGGTGGGGAGGCTGTTTTGCTCACCCGCTGCTTCTGCGGTGTGCCACCACGTGTGTGGTTGTTGTTCTTGTTGTTGTTGTTGTTGTTAGTAGCGCAACGCTGAGCTGTACTGCGCTGTGTTGCTGTTTGGTTTGCAGGCGCGAGCGCACGAATGCCCCGTCGACCAGTCCGGCGCGCGCTGTTTTCATAACTGCACAATTGTGAAAAGGTGTTCTGATGATAATTATGGCGCTCTTAATAAGCATTTGCGGCTGCCGCTGCCGTCGGGCGGGCATTGTCCGCGGCTAAAGCGCCACGTCATTAACTAGGTGCAACATTAATTACGATCCCGTAAGTAAATACAAAATAGGCAGCGGTGCGTGATCGGCAGGCGCGCGCGCCCGCATCGACCCGCGGGAGGCTTCTTTGTGCGACATGCTTCATTACGGAGCGTCCCAGCGACACGGTCCACGGCCGTTAAGTGGGCTCACCAGGGCCAGTCAGCGTGAACGCCAGCGCCGAACACCGAGCACCGAGCGCTGCAGCCTGTTGAGCACGTTGCCTCAAAAAACACAACACGTACTCTACTTCACAATGCGTTTCGGAAAAGACGGCATCATCAGGTTATTCTGTGCTACCACACGGATACTGTCATTCCAATCTCTCTCTCTCTCTCTCTCTCTCTCTCTCTTTCACTGGTCTCCTACTCCTGTCCTCTCTCAGTTCACGTCTCCTCTCAACAGGCATCTCCCGTATTACAGCAGTTTTATTTAATCTTCCCCGGCCTGTTTCTACCACGTACTTCGTCTGTGATATTAATTCTGCGAAGTGCTGTCTACAGTTAAAATTCCCTGACTTATAGATCTGGAAAAGTTTTCGTATAATAATCGATATTGTTGACTTTTTTCTGTTCGAGCCGGCCAAGGTTGCCCAGCGGATCTAGGCGCTACAGTCTGCAGCCGCGCGACCGCTACGGTCGCAGGTTCGAATCCTGCCTGTGGCATGGATGTGTGTGATGTCCTTAGGTTAGTTAGGTTTAGGTAGCTCTAAGTTCTAGGGGTCTGATGACCTCAGAGCCACTTTTTTTTTTTGTTCGAGTTCTTACTCAAAGATGACGATTTGGATGGAGGGCCTGCGAGGAGAGGTGAAAGAATGACATAGCCTACGTGTCTATTAGTCAACCACAGTATTATTGCACCTGAGAGTGGGGGTGTCTCCGTCGGCGTATCGTGAATCAACGCGGGATTGTAGTATATGCACAACTCCCGTGAAAGCGTTGGCAGTACGATGCGTTTTCCTTACTTTTCCAGTAGTTTTTCCTCCAACGTCACCCCGTCTTTCTAGGAACGCCGAGTGGTTCAAAAATTCAAATGGCTATGAGCACTATGCGACTTAACTTCTGAGGTCATCAGTCGCCTAGAACTTAGAACTAATTAAACCTAACTAACCTAAGGACATCACACACATCCATGCCCGAGGCAGGATTCGAACCTGCGACCGTAGCGGTCGCTCGGTTCCAGACTGCAGCGTCTAGAACCGCACGGCCACTCCGGCCGGTCGGCCAAGTGCAATAATATTGTGGTTGAGTAGAGAGGGGGAATGTTTACTTGGTTCGCGGTCACTACTGGCAAACCACGAATGCTCTCGGCTCTTACCGATCAGTAGCTATGGTATAAACAACACACGAAAAATTTTGAAATTTGTGGTGAGTTACTATGGGACCTAACTGCTGAGGATATCGGTCCCTAGGGTTACTCACTACTTAATCTAACTTATGCAAAGAACAACTCAGACACCCGTGCCTGAGGAAGGACTCGAACCTCCGACGGGGGTTCAAATGGCTCTGAGCACTATGGGACTTATCATCTGAGGGGATCAGTCCCCTAAGACTTAGAACTACTGAAACCTAACTATCCTAAGGACATCACATACATCCATGCCCGAGGCAGGAAACTGCGACCGTAGCGGTCGCTCGGTTCCAGACTGAAGCACCTAGAAACACTCGGTCCGACCGGGGGGGGGGGGGGGGGCAAACGGAAGTAATAAGGACTCGCGAAAGTGGGTTATAGATATGTTCATGGTCACACATCACGTGGCGTACATCTCAATTAACTAGCACAACAGAATAACTTGTCGGAACGCCTCGAAAAAGGCAGTACAGACAGATGGCTTAAACTTGCTAATAATTGAATATGGAACTAATTTTTGTACCTAGGTAAATCCTTATGTAGATCTTTTTTTTATTCCTAGTACAGATACTGGGTACTGTTTCTTTATATTTATGTCTCTGTTGTCACCATTCCAAGAAAATACGATGAAGTTGTGCAGTTGACATTTGTAGCGACTAAATCTCCATTGAAACTCCCTTAAAGTCATGATGGATATTGGTCATCTCCCTCAAACCAGGGTCAAATATTTGTCGCCCTACCTCTGTACCTCTCTCTCTCTGTTCCTATTTCTTTGTCTATTTCTCTTGCAGTACGCATGTGTGTGTGTGTGTGTGTGTGTGTGTGTGTGTGAGAGAGAGAGAGAGAGAGAGAGAGAGAGAGAAAGAGAAAGAGAGAGAGAGAGGGAGGGAGAGGGAGAGTGTGTGTGAGGGAGAGAGAGAGAGAGAGAGAGAGAGAGAGAGAGAGAGAGAGAGAGAGAGTGGAGAGCGGGTGAGGGTGTGAGACAGAGAGACAGTCTTTTCAGCAGAAGGATGATTGTAACAGACGTAAGGCGGAGTATAGCAGATAGTAAAGCATCGGAAGTTGCCCACACTTTGCACGTCGTACCATAGGGCACAGCTCCTTCCAGTTTCTCCGAGGGGTGATCAACAAAGATTGAGTCTGATTTTTTTCACACATGTTTATTACGCCGTTTCTATGCTTACACTATTATTTTTAAAGTACTTCCCTCCCACTTGTTATATTCTACCAGTCTTCTAACATATATTGCAGCCCATTCTTTGTCTGGCCTTTGAGAATCACCTCACTTTTCTTGAGCACTGCTTCAGAGTTTTAAAATCGAGTGCCTCGAAGCTCTGCCTTTAGTGATGCAATATCGAGTCTACAAGGCCAATACGGTAGACAAGTAATGTTGAATTAAGCCATAAATTGCATGAGTTGATTTGTGACGTGAGACAGCGCGTTGTCGTGATGAAGTCGCCACACAGTCCGAGGAAGTTCTGGTCGTGTTCTTGCAACGTGCTTCCTGAGTTTAGCCAATTTTGACGTGCAACATGCTGCTGTAAGAGTGGTGTGAGGGGGGACTGCATGATAGTAAATCATTCCACGACAGTCAAAGAATGTGATCACTATCATTTTTCCAGCAGGTGGCACTATTTTCGACGTTTTTGGTGTTAGAGAACCTGGCGATTTCCGCGCTGTGCTAGCTTGTTTCCCTTCAGGATAATAATGTTGCTGCCATGACTCACCTTCGGCGATGTTTCCAGGAATGCGTTCTCTCCATCTGCAAAGAGCGCATCACCTGACGACTTGCCTCCATTCTCACAGCCGTTCGTTCTGTAGTCAACAGATGTTCGGGTCACGTTGAGTTGGTCACGCGTAAAGACACTGCCATACGTAAATCTCAGCACTTCACAGAGGTTACGTAACGTTACCAGTCGACCCTCAAGGACAACCACGACAGCTGTTTCAATGTTGACGTCTGTCACAACAGAAGCCGGATCCCAGGCCCATCTTACTTAATGAAGACAAATCGGCTTTCTCTGAAGTCCATGAACCAGCTAAACACTGTTGCACGAGGTAGTTGAGCTTCAACGTGCGCTTGGGGTAGCTCTTCGTCAATTTCAGTGGCCCTACGGTTCAAACGTCACCTCCGTTGTTTCGTATCCGAAATGCAATGAATGTTTACAAATAGAGCATAAGCACCGACTTCTGGTACGAGAGTGCTACCGCCTATGGACATTACAATAAAAAACTTGCTCTTTTCAATTATTCATGGTATGGACAGGAAATTATCACAGAAGCTACAGGATACTGGGTTGATCAGCACTTGTTAGAAACAAAGAATTACAAGACGGATGTGCGGTACTGTGAACCAGTAACGTCACTGTATTGTTCAAAACAGAATTTTTAATAGCTTATGATTTCTTAGTGGAGGTGGGGAGGTGGAGGGGGGGAGGGGGCTGGGAGGGAAGCACAAATACCGCAAACTCCATCGAGCTCATGCTTGCAAACCAATAGGTAGCAGGATCGAATTCAAGCCGTATCACTGATATTTTCAGTGTGACTTATTTAGCCTTCATCTCTCAACGATTGAGGCACTGTCAGGGACGAAACGTGGTTCGGGTCACACGCTACAGTGCGGGTCTCCTTTCCCCAGATTGGCAAGTGGGGTGGGTTAGGGTGACTCGAGCCCCACATGCCCTGTACTTTTGATCAGACAGTGCGCTATGGTTGCTGAAACTGACCGATACAGTTAAGTAGCATAAAGTTAGGATCTAAGAGTTACCAATTTTATACTATTACGATATTCACTGTAGGCCTAAATTCCTGCCGGTCGGGGTGGCCGTGCGGTTCTAGGCGCTACAGTCTGGAACCGCGTGACCGCCACCTCGGGCATGGATGTGTGTGATGTCCTTAGGTTAGTTAGGTTTAAGTAGTTCTAAGTTCTAGGGGACTGATGACCGCAGATGTTAAGTCCCATAGTGCTCAGAGCCATTTGAACCATTTGAACCAGAATTCCTGCAATCAAAAAAGATGGGCTTGTACTGTGTGCTCCTGCCCTGGCCTCTTCAGTCGACGAGTTGCTATGCAATGCATTCATGGTCATATCGTTGTGTACAGAGGCTAAATTTCATTACCAATTTAGTTTTCCAGTACTTATCTATCCTATGGATGCGAGAAACGGACCCGTTCAAACCGGTACCGGTATTTTAGTTCAGAACAACCGGTATTTTTCGGTATTTGTTTGGTTTCGGTTATAACAGGTGCTTTTTTAATTTTTGGTAATAACCGAGTAAATAAACCGAAATATCAATCACCCATAGCAACAGCGCTAAAATATTTCGTTTTCAAATAAAACTTATTTTTAAAAGCGGGGGTGGGGCTAATTCTCTTCGTAAAATTTACGTTCGTTTGAAACATTGCCTTGTTATAGAAAATGGAAAAAGTGATCAGCCGACAGAAATGAGCAACAAATACATGACAAGAATTGCTAAGATGAACATCAACAAAAGCAAAACGAGGATAATGGAATGTAGTCGGATTAAATCGGGTGATGCTAAGGGAATTAGATTTGGAAATGAGACACTTAAAGTAGTAAAGGAGTTTTGCTATTTTGGGAGCAAAATAACTGATGATGGTCGAAGTAGAGAGGATATAAAATGTAGACTGGCAATGGCAAGGAAAGCGCTTCTGAACAAGAAAAATTTATTAACATCGAGCATAGATTTAAATGTCAGGAAGCCGTTTCTGAAAGTATTTGTATGGAGTGTAGCCATGTATGGAAGTGAAACGTGGACGATAAATAGTTTAGACAAGAAGAGAATAGAAGCTTTCGAAATGTGGTGCTACAGAAGAATGCTGAAGATTAGATGGGTAGATCACATAACTAATGAGGAGGTACTGAATAGGATTGGGGAGAAGAGGAGCTTGTGGCACAACTTGACTAGAAGAAGGGATCGGTTGGTAGGACATGTTCTGAGATATCGAGGGATCACCAATTTAGTATTGGAGGGCAGCGTGGGGGCTAAAAATCGTAGAGGGAGACCAAGAGATCAATACACTAAGCAGATTCAGAAGGATGTAGGCTGCAGTAGGTACTGGGAGATGAAGAAGCTTGCACAGGATAGAGTAGCATGGAGAGCTGCATCAAACCAGTCTCAGGACTGAAGACCACAACAATAACAAGAATTGCTACAGTATAGCTGAGACAATAATGTCCCTGCTGCAGAGTGCCGTGACTTAAGGCACGCGCGTGCGTGCAGTGTGTAGGACTTACCTCACCAGGTCTAGATGGTCGTTTCTCGCTGTTCTCGCCAGACATCTCTTGCATTACGAATGGCATTAACACCAGTCCGGAAATACTTTTACGAAGTGACCTAGCAGTGAAGAACAATGCTTCATTTGCTTTAAAATATTTATGCTTTGCCTGCCATATCTAGGAAATAATAAAAGAGGAAGGAAATTATAATAATAGTAATAAATCAAAAATGTAATAACAGTTCTTTCATAGTATACAAGAAGCGTTGAAAGTAACTGATCTGCTGCCTGTGTCTACGTAATATGCCTTTATCTGCTTGTAGTCCTTGAATACGGACAAATTAAGACCAAAAACAGTGTTCTTGAAACCCAGTTTTCATCCTTTAACACTGAATATTTGTAATGCACAAATAGTTGTTTGATCCCCGACTACAACATCTCTTTTGAATGTAGTTTCAAAAACTTGAAATCATCAGGAGAGTATTGGTGATTTTTAGTAGTATTCACCATTTATCACTTTTTCGAGACAAACAGAGAACGGTGATTAGGCTAAATTTTCTTTTATTTGCCGCTTTAATTTAATATTTCCAGTCTTTGTTCCACAGGTTGTCCACAATGAGACTCCAACATTTGAACTCATAAAATCTGAGAGGAAACACAATTTAATGACGTGCAAATACAGGGAAATCATACAGCAGCTCATCAAGTTTTCATACACAGGTGGACGGTTCAGCACACTTGAACATGGGCGCCACGGGTAGCGCGAAGAATATCAAGTCTATAATCGATTTCGTGCCATGTTTTGCGGAACATCTGTTCTGTGACAGAGTTGATGACAATTCTTATGCGCTGTTTCAAGTCTTGCAGGTCCTTTACTGGTGTAGCGTATACCCGGTCTTTCACACAACCCCACAAGAAAAAATCGAGGGGGGTTATGTCGGGCGAACGTGGCGGCCAAGGAATTAGACCTCCACGGCCAATCTGTCGTTGCGGGAATGTGTCGTTTAAAAATTTTCGAGCATCAAGGCTCCAATGGGGTGGTGCACCGTCCTGTTGAAACATCACATTTGGCTGCAGGTCTGTTATCTGTGGCATGGCAAATTGTTTCAACATGTTCAGGTAGATGGCTCCATCCACAGTCGGCTCCTGAAAGAAAAACGGTCCAACAATGCGATTTATCATCAAACCACACCACACATTAACTTTCAGACTATCGCGCATGTTCCCTACGTGCATGTGCATTTTCGGACCCCCAGATGCGCACATTGTGACGATTGACAACCCCTGACACGTGAAAGGTTGCCTCGTCAGTAAACATCACGCATGATAAAAATGTCTCGTCCTCGGCAATGTGATCTAACATGACACATGCAAATTGTTCTCGATCATCAGGCTTGAATGACCATCGCACTTGTTCCACATGATGTTCGCTGATCCCAGGCCTACCACCACCATGCTCTTTCACAACACTCCTAGTAGACAAAAACTGATCACACCACTTCTTTATAGTCTTGAACGACGGGGGCACTTTGCTGTAAACTCGACGAAAGTTTCTTTGCACTTGGGTCGCCGATTTTGTCTGTGCATACCACCAGACCACTTGTGCACGCTCCTTCATATCCTCCATTTTGCTAAAACAATTGATTGCAGCTCCACTACGGCCACTTGGCGTATAAAATTTACACACCACAAACTTGTTGAGTAGCTCTGTCTGCCCCTTCAGGATTCACAGGTCCACCAAATGAAACGAGAAAGATATACGATATTAAAATGTTGGAGTCTCATTGTGGACACCCTGTATTTCTACGTCTGCTGCAGGAAATAACAGGAATAAAAAACCGAAAATCGGTTATTTCAGAAACTTGTTATTTTGAGCAGTTTTAACAGTTACGTTAAAGTGGCGCAGAAAAGGCCGATATAAGCAGGAACCGGTTATTTCAGCGACCCTTAATACGAGTATATTCCGTTCCTAATATATTCCCTTTTTCTTTCTTTTTAAACAGTTCATCTGATGATGACTTGAAGTCTACATCTATATACATACTCCTCAAGTTACCGTAAGGTGTGTGGCGGAGGGTACCCTGTACCACTACTAGTCATTTCCTTTCCTGATCCACTCGAAAATAGGGACAATCGACTTTCCGTATGCCTCTGTGTGAGCAACAATTTCTCGTATTTCATCTTCGTGGTCCTTACGCGCAAGGTGTGTTGACGGCATTAGAATCGTTTGGCAGCCCGCTTCTAATTCCGATTCTCCAAATTTTCTTAACAGTTTTTCTCGAAAAGAAAGTAGCTTTCCCTCCAGGGGTTCCCATTGGAGATCGCGAAGCATCTCTGTAACACTTTCATGTTGTTCTAACCTACCGGTAACAAATCTATCAGTCCCCCTCTGAACTGCTTCCATGTCTTCCTTCAAATTGACCTGGTACGAATCCCCAACACTCGAACAGTACTCAAGAGCAGGTCGCACCAGCGTCCTATATGCGATTTCGTTTACAGGACAACCACACTTTCTTAAAATTCTCCCAATAAACCAAAGTCGAATATTCGCGTTCCCTGTCACAGTTCTCACATGCTCCTTTCATCTCATATCGCTTTGCAACGTTACCCTCAAATATTTAAATGACTTGACTGCCCTTTCATTTCACTTTGGTACTTTACAACCAGACGACTTCACTATATCAAGCTGTGCACTACTAATGCTGTATGCGGACAGTGTTCTTCCTACTCATCCTCATTAACTCACATCTTTCCACATTCAGAGCTACCTGCCATTCATCGCACCAACTAGAAAGTTTGTCTAAGTCATCTTGTATCTTCCTTCAGTCATTCAACTTCGGCACCTTACCGTACATCACAGTATAATCAGCAAACAACCGCAGATTGCCTCTGAGGACTATGGGACTTAACATCTCAGGTCATCAGTCCCCTAGAACTTAGAACTACTTAAACCTCACTAACCTAAGGACATCACACACATCCATGCCCGAGGCAAGATTCGAACCTGCGACCGTAGCGGTGCCGCGGTTCTAGACTGAACCGCCTAGAACCGCTCGGCCACCAGCGCCGGCCAACCGCAGATTGCTGCGCACCCTGTACGCCAAACCATTTATGTTCATAGAGAACAACAGCTATCCTATCACACTTCCCTGGGGCGCTCGTAACGATACTCTTTTCTCTGATGAACACTCGCCGTCGAGGACAACATACAGGGACTTATTGCATATGCTCGTACCTTCGTTAACAGCCTGTAATTGGACACCGTGTCGAATGCTTTCCGGAAATCTAGAAGTATTGAATCTGCCTGTTAACCTTCATCCATAGTTCGCAGTATATCATGTGAGAAAAGGGCAAGCTGAGTTTCGCAAGAGCGATGCTTTCTAAAACCATGCTCATTCGTGGACGTAAGCTTCTCAGTCTCAAGAAAGTTCATTATATTCGAACTGAGAATACGTCCATGGATTCTGCAGCAAACCTAAGTTTGGGGTACTGGTCTGCAATTTTTCGGGTCCTTTCTTTTACCCTTCTTATATACAGGAATCACCTGCGCCTTTTTCTAGTCGCTTGGGACTGTGCTGGGCGAGAGATTCACTATAAATGCAGACTAGGTAAGGGACCACTGTCGTAAAGTACTCTTTGTAAAAGCGAATTGGGATTCTGCCCGGGCCTGGTCCCTTATTTTCCTTCAAATCTTTCAGTTGTTTCTCTACACCAGGGATGCTTGTTATTATGTCGATCACAAGCGAGTCTGTCAGATAGCCAAATGACGGTATGTTTGTACGATTCACCTGTGTGAACGGTTCCTTGAGCATGAATTCCAAAACCTTGGCTTTCTTTCTGCTGTCTTCAACAGCCACACCAGACTAGTCAACAAGAGACTGAATGGAAGCCTTAGACCCGCTTAGTGATTTTGCATAGGAATACAATTTCCTCGGGTTCTCTGCCAGATCTTTTAACGTATGACGGTGGTAGTTTTTGTAAGCTTCGCACATAGATGTTTTTTCAGACGCTTGTCGTCATTTGTGCATTCTCTTTTGAACCGAGCGTGCAACAGCCTCTGCTTCCTCAGCATCTCCTGAATTTCGTTATTAAACCATGGTGGGTCTTTTCTATTCTTTATCCACTTAGCAGGCACACAACTCTCCATCCTCAATTTACAGCCTGCCTAAACTTTGCCCACAATTCCTCTACGTCTATCTTATTGAAACTAAGTCATATCAGTTCACCGTCTAAGTGAGGTGCTAACAACTGCTCATCTGTTATGTCTAGCAGAAACACTCTCCTAGCCTTCCTGGCTGATTTATTTACTTAACTAATTATAGCGGCTATAATGACATCATGATCGCTAATCGCCGTTTCCATACATTGTCGATAAGGTAGGGCCTATTTGAATCTATAAGTTCTAAGATATTCCCATAGTGTGTGGGCTGCCGAGCTAGCTGCTCAAGACAGTTTTCAGAAACCGTGTTCAAGAGTATTTTTCGCACGATTGTCTGTCTGTACCCTACGCAATGAATCCATAGACGACTCAGTCTGTACTCAGTAGGTTAAATTCGCCTCCAACTAACACTGAATGATCTGGGTATTTAAGTGGCTTTTCTTTGAATGACTCAAGAACTGTTACAACAGAATCGGGTGGCCGGTAGAAATGTCCTACAGTTAACTTGGTTTCACCTACATCTGTTACACGCGACCAGATAATTTCACTGTCACACTCAACTTCGACCTCAATAGAGACAATATTTTTGTTAACAGTAATGAATATTGCCCCTCTTATAGCCTTTAGTCTATCTTTCCGATACACGTTCCATGACTCACTAAATATCAGCTTCCGATTACAGCCAGCTCTCGGTCGCAAGAACAATTTGAGCGTGAGAAGTTCCCCAGAGGGCAATAAATTTGGGAAATTTATTACGAATACTTCGACAGTTTGCTGATAAAATTTTGACAGTCGGAGTGTCTTTTCTCTGAAAGCGGTCTGACTTTCCTTGCTGCATATCGACCGACGACGTTGTTAAGGAAACAACAAAAGAATTTCGTTGTAAGGTGTCAGGCAAATCCAACACCTTCCATGAAAACCCTAACATGATAAGCAAATCCAGTAGTATGTCACGTAGCTCCGAATAAATCGTGACATTAAATTAACCAAAGTAATATGAGTAACGAGTGAGCAAATGGAATACCACAGACTAACACAAGAATGCCTAAATGCATGACATACCTTCCCACCGTGAGACAGACGCAGTTCCGAGGGGAGAAACGAGAACAGAAGCCGAGAGCAGAACCGTGTTAAGCTGGAAGGCCCTACGATAAGGGACGGACGGACACCCACGTCGCCAGCTAACCGCTAGGACCACACCACCCGCAAGTTTTAGCATGAGACTTTTTCGCGTCTCTGTCACGTCAGGACCATCCCGCAGCCCATGTTAAAAGCTAGAGCCCTCCAGAAGAACAGTATAGATCTTACGATAACACAAAAAGGGCTACACCACCCGCAACTTTTAGCGTCAGACTTTTTCGCGTCTCTGTTACGTTAGGACCACCCCCCAGCCCATGTTAAAAAATAGAGCCCTCCAGAAGAACAGTATAGATCTTACGATAACGCTAAAAGGACCACACCAGCTGCAAGTTTTAGCTTGAGACTTTTCCGCGTCTCTGTTACGTTGCAAACTTTAAAAACATTGCCCCACCACGAAAAGTATAATGTTTCTCATTGGATAAACAGAATTTTTGTAGGCGGAGCTTAAGGTTAACATTGAGACCCTGATTGGTCAGATGAAAACACAGCCAGATAGTTTTGTTTTAAAAACCAACTTCGGTAAATTGTAGTAAGGAGAAGTTAGGAGAGAATTGCTTTGGAGACGGCGAGGTGAGCGGAGCTGTGCTACCCGCCGCCCCCTGACGAACACCGACAAGGTAATGAACGCACGCGATGCCGCATTTTTGAGCGCATAAGGCTTCACTCAGAACTGCAGAAGTCTCATCTGTTACATCCCCATTTTAAGTAATACTAGTGTCGATCGTCAATTAAAGCTCATGGTGTTCACATTTGCCACTTGAGGTAAAAATCTGAAACGCGATGATTTTTCTGTTATATAGTTATTGAGAAGCCACATCAGCCACTGTAATTTACGACAAGTTAGATAAGTAATTAAAGATAATTGAGGGTCACTGTAGACCATTTTGATAGTTTTCTCTTCTGTGAAACTTAATTTAAACCTAGATTATAGATGTGATATGGCATAGGTCATCCTTCGATCCATTGTAGAACTTGGAAACCCATTCAGGGAATATTCGTTCACATTTTTGTTGAACGCAGTCGGTTTTTACCATCCTGTATTAAAACATTTCCTTTTATCAATAGTGCAATTTATAAACGATGTTCTGTGAGTAGAATAAAATTTCCAATGGTAAACTTAACTGCTTTTACGACGTTATTTTACCAGCTAACTAAAAATAGGAAAGCCTTGAACACCTTCCACTAAATTTAGTTAGTATTAACATTCTTTTACAGGGAGTGCAGTGGAGCTGACGCTGAAATCATTAAGTATTTGGTTATATCATCGCTAGTCTCACTGAACTCTTCTGAATTCTACATGTCATGTGTGGTCTGGCGTCTCCTTACCAGCAACAGGTCCCAGATTCAAACTAGTCAATTCCCTAAAAAACACGCTCAGAGCGTCGTTGCGCGAAAGTGGTAGGGAGACACGACTTAGAACAGACACCACGCGGAGTGTTAGATCGTTACTAGACGTTCTGCGTGTTACCGTCAGTCTGTTGGCGACGTTTATCGAGCGGCTGCCCGCATACCATCTGACGGTGGAATCTGAGAGAGCCTACGCGGCAGTCACTACTCGGTTTATCCTCGCAGCAGCGGCCTGGTGTAGTCCACTTCGAACCTTTGAACTAGTCTCCTTGTCACTTTGTGACTTCCTACAACTGCATCTTGCTAGTTATCGGGGCTGCAGACTTCCGAAGTAGCCTCGTTGGCTTCCCTGCTGCTCTTCAGTTGCCCCCCGTTCGTGTCCCTACTTAGGAACTCTGTTGGAACTACTAGCATTCCGAACTGCCGCCAAGCGCAGTTCCGATAGCCAATGAAAAGCTCGAGTGCTGTTTTGGTGTAGAGGGTGTTAACCGGCTCAAGGTCTCTCGATCGTCGCTATGCGTTACGACGATATGATAGCATCCTGCGTCTGATTTCTTATAACTCCAGACAACTGTTACGCATAGATTCAAACTGAAGAGTCTTAAATTCACTATATAACCCTAGGATTAGTAGCAACCTTCGAAGCTCTCACTGTTTACTTCGTAAAGCCAGTGTAGTGACCGTTTGTTAAAGAATTGTTTCTACATGCTGATTCACGTTTGGAAGCAGCGGTCTTGAAAACCGTCCCGAAAAGCCCTAACTTTAGAAAAAGTCCGAATACCGTATGTAAATGCTCTAAGAATGTTGGTTGCCCTATTCTCAGTACGAGTCTCGTCGACAATTCTTTATCTCTTAAGCTGTAAAAGAAAAAGAAAAAGAAAAAAAAAACGGAAAACATATGGAGCGAAGTAACGAGGTAGTTGCGATAATGGGAATATATATTGGGTGAGTGGGGTACAAATCATAGCCCTGTCATCACGATTCACGTTTTCCGTCGTTTCCTGAAATCACATCAAATGAATGGAAACAAACTCTGGCTAGATTATATCCCCATCTTGTTCACCTGAATTACTCCTCATTTCTCTTCTCTGCTTCCTCTCTTATTAGACATATGTGTAGATTAATGACCGTGATATGGATGATAAATTTAACATTTAGCGTTTCCTTTTTCCACATTTAAAGTGTGATTGACTGTACTGAATTATTTTGAAGTGAAGCTTAATTATGTGAAGTTGTGGATTCGTGGGAAGAAGAAGGAAGGGAGAGATGAACTTGCTGGTGTCACGTGGTCTACACTTATCCAATGCGGAAATGGTGTCCACTGCAGAACTACATAAATACTGATGAGCCAAAGCATTACAGTCGCTGCCAACTGCTAGACTAAATGCCGCTTTGTGGCGCTACACTCCCGTGGCGCGGTTAGAAAACTAGCGGGTGATTATACTTAAGAGCAGCTACTCACTGAGGTCCATTGTGTGCTGTAATTATCTTATGGCAGCATAAGTTGGTAGATATGCTAATACGTTAATGCGGAAAAAGATTAATTCTAATTTTAGCCACCAGGTGCAAATTTGGCATCGTATAAATTGCCATCGAAGTCTCTGGTGCTCAAACAGAACAAATAGTGCAAGCAGCGATTAACAGTAATATCAACATTATTTCTTTCTGATTTGTTTGACATTTCCTGACTATACCCCTTCCCAGTCCATTACTTATGGAAACATTTCTATTCGTCTTTCTTGCACTGAGGGCCAGATTTCCACCTGGTGATCAAAACTGGAACTAATCTACAAAGTTTCGCTGCCACACGGTAGTTGCAGTCCAAACAGGACCTCTGTGAATAGCTTTAATTGTAACTACCTGGTACGTAGGTGAACAGAGCCGGTTTACTCTAGCAAAGATACGGAACGTAAATGATGGAATCTATTGACATAAGCTACTCTGTGAAAGAGAACTTTCAGCAATTAAACAATTTTTTCAGCCTTCAGTTGCAAGGTAATTTTACTCGTTTACCTAGGTTTCGATTCCAGTAATGGACTCTTCTTCAGAACCTATATATAAAAGAGAACTTTGTTACGACCCTGAATATGGGGACGAGCATCTCGAAAACAGAGAGGCTGGTCGGCTGTTAGCGTACTGTTGTCGTTAGCATCTGTCGACAGTGATTTGAGAACGGTGAAACCACAACAAGGCGACAAGGTGTTAGACGAACGCCTCATCACCGAATGTGGAGGACAGAGGGTATAGCCCATTCTCCATAGCAAGAGAGGTGGTGATCTCTGGGAGATCTGGTGACAGAGTACTGTCATGGTCTAGGCGTAAGTCTATCGAGGCATACCGTTCAGGATACATTGATGAACATGGTGCTCCATAGCGTACGACCCGTATGTATTTCCATTTTGGTCCAATGACATCATCAGTTACGATTGATGTGGCCAAGGGATCATCAACGTCGGTCCGAGGGTAAATGTGGACGTGTCGTCTTGTCGGATGAATCACATTATTTGTAACACCAGGCCGATGGTCGTGTGCAACACGCCATCATCCAGGCGAACGGTTGCTTGAAATATCCATCGCGCGACGGACGCATGTCAGAGGAACAGAATTATACTGTTGGGGACACTCACCTGGGCTTTCTTGAGGCCTGTGGTAGTAATCGAAGGCACCATGATAACTACGAACACTATTACTGACCACCCGCATCCCTTCATGCTTGAAACTTTCCCGACGACGACGGTATCTTCCAGCAGGATATGCGCTCGTTTCACACGGACAAGATCGTCTTACAGATGTTGGAGAAGCATGGGAGTGAACTCAAGTTAGTATCTTGTTCGCCGAATTCGACGATCTGTACCCGTCGGAATGCATGTGGGACGCTCGGGTACCGCATGTCCACGGAAACCTATAGAGGATTTATCGATTCCACGCCACGCATTGTCACTGTTGTCACCTTGCAAAAGCAGTGTAGAGAGGTGAAAGAGAAACAACTACTCTGTGGCTCAGGTCGCTTAAGCACACTGGTGCAGTTGTTTCCTTCACTGGTACTCGACCAATACAAGAAGTAGAGGAAATATGAAACGTCCATTGGAATAAGGCCTTAAGTCAAGCCCATGCGAATCTAAGGTTATTTCTGTAACATTCGTGGCCAGGTACGTTTGCCTAAACACTGTCTACAGATATCAAGGTTACTATGAAGATAGTCTATGGTGTGAGAAATGGTGGAACAAGGTGTTATTGACTGGTCATACACGATTCTTCATGTTGTTATGTGGGCCTTCGTGAGTTGGTCGGATGTTGAGTAATACCTGTCTATTCGTTCAATAATTACTATGGAACTGTGTGTAACCAGGTAATGGCGTGGAGTAGTTTAATGTAGTAAGGTGCTTTACCATGAAGTTTGATCGATAAGCAAAGTTAACACAGAGTGTATGGCATTATTTTAGACTTTTGTATGCTCCACACCGTAAGACAATAGCTTCGGGTCAGACTTGTTCCGTATCAGATGCAAACGACAGATTGGGCAGTTTCGAACGTTGTCGTGAACCTCACTGAAGAATTTCAGGAACGTCGGTTCGTACAAGAACAATTCTTTTCAAAATTCAGCAGGAAGAATGGACACACATTCTATCCTCATTGTGTAAGATGACACTGGAAATGTAAAGTGTTACCGAAAATTAAACGCTGTAGTAATATCAGAAGGCGTGCATGTGCGCTACTAGATGCTCTACTCGGACATACGGAAGGGATAGTCTTGACTTCGTAGTGCACTCGTACCTCACTGTTGGAAAGAAGGAACGCGCTTTAGAGTTCACAAGGCTCCTTGACAGCGAGAACCTGTGGAGGGACGAGGAAAGGTAAGGGCGCCATGTTAGCAAAAGAATCTTATCGACATTTCCTAAATCAGGACGTCCGAAAGGGAGACCCCAATAAGATTCCAGTGCCTTTAACTCTGCAGTCGTTGTCCGCCAAATTGTTAAAAATCACCTGCTTTTATATTTATTACGAATAGTCTTACTAGCTGTTCTCAGCCACATTTTTCCTGTGACTCAGTAGAGTGAACTGAAAAGAAACAAAAGAGAAAAAACACGTTTCTATTATTATGGGAATTGGATATTATCCTAATCTGCTTCTCTCCCCTGTCTCTGTCCATCTTCTCCTCCCCCCCTCTTTGTCCATTTCATCCTCCTTCCCCCTCTCTCTGTGCATTTACTCCTCCACATCTCTCTGCCCACCTTCCATCCCCAATCTGTCTCCATCTCCTACTGCCCCTCTCTATCCCGCTGTCTCTATCCATCTCCTCCCTCCATCTCTATGCCCATCTTCTCCTCCACCTCTCTTTGTCCATTTCATCCTCCTTCCCCCTCTCTCTGTGAATCTCCTCCTCCTCATCTCTCTGCCCACCTTCTTATCCCAAATCTCTCCATCTCCTCCTGCTCCTCTCTATCCCGCTCTCTCTATCCATCACCTCCTCCTCCATTTCTATGCCCATCTTCTTCTCCAACTCTCCCGCGCGACTGCTACGGTCGCAGGTTCGAATCCTGCCTCGGGTATGGAAGTGTGTGTTGTCCTTAGGTTAGTTAGGTTTAAGTAGTTCTAAGTTCTAGGGGACTGATGACCACAGTAGTTAAGTCCCATAGTGCTCAGAGCCATTTGAACCATTTTTTTCCTCCACCTCTCTCTTCAACTTCTCTTTCCCCTCTCTCTGTCCGTCACTTCCTTTCCGCTTTCTATGTCCATTTTTTCTCATCCCTCTGTCCATTTCCTCTTCACCCCCTCCCCCCCCCCCAACCCTCTCTCTCTCTCTCTCTCTCTCTCTCTCTCACTGAGGTTTACTTGTTGTTACTATACGTTCAGATTCTGTAGTAGTGTTCTATTCATAAGCTGATAAGCAATAAATACGTTTCTGTTTGCTAACAGCTTTTCACTGTTTGTACCAATGTTCATTAGTCTATTGTGTAAAAATTTACAATAAATCGGCCATGTGTACTAGTCATGTACAAACATGCATCTGTTAGAATGCAGTGTTGTGTTAAAATTTCAGTTTCAAACCAGTCAGTGAACTTTCTGAGATTTACGATTTTGCTCAAATGAACGTTTATATTTTTATCGATTTCTCCTCTAATTATTACATATGTGATTATCCATTAGATGTTGCTCTCTAGTAGGGATATAAAGACACGCACGTATTCAGATGAAACGTTGTGTCGAAATATCGAAGTAATCGCTGAAGAACTTACGAAGATTTAAAATTTTGAATACACAGAGATTTACAAAAAAATGGTTCAAATGGCTCTGAGCACTATGGGACTTAACATCTGAGGTCATCAGTCCCCTAAAACTTAGAACTACTTAAACCTAACTAACCTAAGGACATCACACACATCCATGCCCGAGGCAGGATTCGAACCTGCGACCGTAGCGGTCTCGCGGCTCCAGACAGTAGCGCCTAGAACCGCACGGCCACTCCGGCCGGCAGACATTTACATTTCTACTTATATAGATGTAAAAGATTAAATGTACAAAATTGTAAATCAACGAAAGTGCTTCAGAGAGTGCTTTGAAATTTCCGCACTAAGTTTCATTCGAATACGTGCGTGTTCTTAAATACCTACTGAAGCGCCACGTGGTATACATAAATGTATATACAATGTGTGAAGGGAATACGTTGTTAGCAAAAATTTCACGTTCTCGGTTCAAAAGTTAGAACTTCTGGAAGTTCTTCACCCTCCGAAAGTTCGTCACCGATTCCTGTGAAATTTCGACGCAACGTTGCATTCGAATACGCGTGTTTTTTTATACACTTACAGGAGCACCATATGGTAAAAAAATATACAGATTATTTATATTACATTTTATTTATTATGTATATAATATTTATTTACTTATTTATTTATAGACCATGTGGTGCTATAATAGGTTTATAAAAACACGCGTGTACCTGAA
The DNA here is from genome assembly GCF_023898315.1 of Schistocerca nitens. NCBI lineage: Eukaryota > Metazoa > Arthropoda > Insecta > Orthoptera > Acrididae > Schistocerca > Schistocerca nitens. Next base: position 447,812,908 of record NC_064614.1, read on the forward strand.
TGCAACCGTGTGTCAAAATTTCAAAGCAATCGGTGAAGAAATATCGGAGATACACTTTTCTGAACAAACGAACATTAACATTTTTATTTATGTGGGTAGGTAGCATAAAAAGTAGAGTTTCATTTGCTCGCTTTAGAGTTGCATCATTTATAACGCGCATAAACAGATATATTTTCTGTCGTCGACTACTGTAGCACATGCTATTCTGTAGAACGAGACAGAGAGAAGGTATTTTTTGTTTGCGCTGTGAGCCTAGCGCTGGGCTGTTGTATGCCAGGCTGAAGGTGGATGCCCGTTTTTGTCGCGCAGAAAAGTTTTTCTCTCCAACTTGGCTCTCCCGCAAGTTACGCAGTGTAAGAGAGCGCGCGAAAAGTAAACATTATGTGATTGTTTTAGCGCGTGGAAGCAACTTGCCCAGATATTGAAGCGAACTCTGAGCAAACTCCACTCCGGCATAAATTCGATAAAACTTTTATGATTCTGTTTACTTAACTGCGTAGAAAGACATTATTGCATTAAATTATTCATATTCTGTCTGTCAATTATTTTATTTGCTGATGGACTGGCTGTTACGTAACGAGTATGCACTGCACACTTTGTGCCACTCCCGATCGATCTGTGTGGGTGGATGTGACCCGTTTACTTGTGCATCAAGAATGGATTGTGCGTGACCAAATACGCTGACAAAGCAATTTTTTTCACTGTTATGCTGTTTCTGCTGTTTGAATTCTTACGAACTCGGAGTTACAAACTAATGATTTCCGTTAAAACTGTGTCAACACTTATTACTTTTCGTGGAAAAACGTTATAAAATGTAGACAGTCGGCCCATTCCGGTACATAATTTTCAAATATTCTCCTTATTCACTATCTCATTACTTCTGCATTATAGCAACGAAAGTATCTCTTTTAAGCGGCCGATATGTCACTTTTCGAAAATCAAGTTATTAAAAAATTTATACTATCAATGATTAATTATTCAAATTTTGTCAGCGTACTCTGAAGATCGTTGGACGGTATACAAACGAAATTTCAGAAGATGTGAAACTTATGCGGCTGTACGCCCGAAATTTTATGGAACAAAAGGCATTTTCTTTAGACATAAGAGATTCATGTAAAATATCCATTTTCCAGATTGGTATTTCCGCCCATAGTCCATCATCAATGGCGTCTGACACAGAGGGTAAGCAAATGGCTGAATGTATATCAATATCTACAGCGCAACAAGATTTGTATACGTAACAGTAGAGATTTAAGCTTATTGTAACTGTGGGAGAGCGAGGACAGCCTGTAGTGTTGTCAGATTTTTCATCTCATTTATATGAATCCATCAATGATGTCATGAAACGTTGCCAGATTTCTCACCTCCCCTCACCCTTCTGATGTTATAGGCCATTTGCTCTATGTTTAAATGGCACGGAATCCAAAAAATGGTGGGAAATTCATGTCACTATGGAAGTTGGGCAGCTACTCTAAGTAGAAAATGGTGGAAAATTGAAGGCGGTACTTTGATCTGTTGTGTAAAATTCAAGGACAGACTGCATGACGTCATAATCCAAGATGCGATCTGGGAATACGAGGACAGTCTCTATGAAATCAGAAACCAAGACAGTTTACCTGGATATATGAGTACTGGCCCTGTGAAGTCAGAAACCAAGATGGCAATCCAAGATGGCAACCTGGAGATATGAGGTCAGTCTACATAGTTGAAAGGTCACCTAAATCCAAGATGATGCACCTAGGAAAAAAAGGAGGCCAACCTGCATTGTTCTCACCATATCCCACGGCGCATAATACCACTCTCCCATTTGGGTACAAGCCGTACCATGCTGTCCAGCTAATGTGCTGTATTATCTTGTCCGGGTGTCACATTTGGGTACAGGGCTATACTATATTGTCTGGCACTGTGCTGTACACTTCCGTCCAGGAATCGCATTCAGGTAGACTGTACAATTCAAATAACATACTGTACTATCTCCGACATGATGGTGCTACTAGTATGGGGCAGTCTCCTTCTTCCCACGAATTTTTATGGTACACTTACTCATACTTCACTTTTTTAGCAATCATAATCTACACATTTTTTGTCTCATCTAATAGTGAAATACCAAGTCCAACAACGGTTCATAAATGCATCAGCTGAACTCCTGAGTCTCACCCCATGAAAGATGTGCTAAGTCCGGTCAGCATAGCAACAACTTGCTCTATGAAGTGCCTCTCCAGCTGTAGTAGAATGCTTTATACACTTATTATGCAGTGGATTTCTGAGGTAGTTTTGAGAGTTCTCGGTGTTAATCTGGATAATATTTATGTATACTGAGAGCAATTTTTTCCAATTTTTGTGTAATGTAGAACATTTTGCTATGACTTTAGTGTAATATAACGTATTTTTTGCTACAGCTATTGAGTCTTTCTCACTCGCTGACATTGCAAATTGCAACAGCCGAACTGTCGTTTCTTCTCATGCAAAAATATGCTACGTCTCTTCCCTATAGCAGACTGTAAAGGCATGGTCTCTACGTGTGTACAGGGTGTCCACAATTAAACTTCGTTTCAAAACGCTGTAGAACGAGAACCACTGCTCAGAATGAAATCAAATTTGAACAGCACATTATCGATGCAGACGGAAATGTCATGAAACAAGAAAGAAAGTAACTAAAATTTTCCCAATAGATGGTACTGTAATCGTCTTAACGTAAATGGAGTCGGCTGCAAATGACAGATGAATCGCAATACAGCGGCTTTGGTATGAGCTACACATTACACCATCCGCACTGTTCAATATGCGTGATTGCTCAAGTTCGGCAGTCAACAGTTATAGCCCCGCTACGTCACAGGTAGATAGTACCACATCGGATGAGAAGAAACGGTTTTTAACTGTCCTGAGGTCGAAAACCGCATAACGAGCAAAATGACATCGGTTTCTATTTGTCATAATACTGGTGCAAGACATCTTCACTTTGCTGTCCACCGTTTCCGTCACAAATTGAAATCGAGAAACAGCATATTCCACAACAGGTCGAAGTGTCTAGGTAGTCACATTCTACATCTACATCTACATCCATACCCCGAAGCCACCTGAAGGTGTGTGGCGGAGGGTATCTTGAGTACCTCTACCGTTCTCCCTTCTATTCCAGTCTTGTATTGCTCGTGGAAAGAAGGATTGTCGGTGTGCCTCTGTGTGGGCTCTAATCTCTCTGATTTTATCTTCATGGTCTCTTCGCGAGATACACGTAGGAGGGAGCAATATACTGCTTGACTCCTCGATGAAGGTATGTTCTTGAAACTTTAACAAAAGCCCGTACCGAGCTACTGAGCGTCTCTCATGCACAGTCTTCCACTGGAGTTATCTATCGCCTCTGTAGCGCTTTCGCGATTACTAAATGATCCTATAACGAAGCGCGCTGCTCACCGTTGGATCTTCTCTATCTCTTCTATCAACCCTATCTGGTACGGATCCCACACTGCTGAGCAGTATTCAAGCAGTTGGCGAACAAGCGTACTGTAAACTACTTCCTTAGTTTTCGGATTGCATTGCTTTAGGATTCTTCCAATGAATCTCAGTCTGGCATCTGCTTTGCCGACGATCAACTTGATATGATCATTCCATTTTAAATCACTCCTAATGCGTACTCCCAGATAATTTATGCAATTAACTGCTTCCAGTTGCTGACCTGCTATATTGTAGCTAAATGATAAGGGATCTTTCTTTCTATGTACTCGCAGCACATTACACTTGTCTGCATTGAGATTCAATCGCCATTCCCTGCGCCATGCGTCAATTCGCTGCAGATCCTCCTGCATTTCAGTACAATTTTCCATTGTTACAACCTCTCGATATATCCCAGAATCATCCGCAAAATGCCTCAGTGAACTTCCGATGTCATCCACAAGGTCATTTATGTATATTGTGAATAGCAACGGCCCTACGACACTCCCCTGCGGCACACCTGAAATCACTCTTACTTCGGAAGACTTCTCTCCATTGAGAATGACCTGCTGCGTTCTGTTATCTAGGAACTCTTCAATCCAATCACACAATTGGTCTGATAGTCCATATGCTCTTACTTTGTTCATTAAACGGGGGGACTGTATCGAACGCCTTGCGGAAGTCAAGAAACACGGCATCTACCTGGGAACCCGTGTCTGTGGCCCTCTGAGTCTCGTGGACGAATAGCGCGAGCTGGGTTTCACACAATCGTCTTTTTCGAAACCCATGCTGATTCCTACAGAGTGGATTTCTAGTCTCCAGAAAAGTCATTATACTCGAACATAATACGTGTTGAGAATGCATTGCGCAGTTTGTGCCTTCAGTCGAGCAAAATTCGTAATTGGAGTACTGAACACAACATCTCTCAGTAACTCCACAGCCAGAAGTCACGCAGGTTAAGATCAGGTGGTCGAGACGGCCAGGCTGTAGGGACACGACGGCTAATAATTGTAGAATTCCCGAAATGCCTCTGCAGCAGGCGCTTCCCTGCTGGGCAGTCCCAAGAGGAACGCCATCTTGCATATAAGTGATCCTAGACACACATCTACGTTGTTGAAAAGTGGGAATGACGTTGGTGCGCAAAAGACTCTCATAGCGTTTACCAGTGACTGTGTGGGTAACGGGACCTGCAGGACTCATCTCCTCGATAAAATACGACCCTATAGTAAACGATATCGTCAACCCGCACCACACAGTCACCTTTGCAGAATGAAGTGCTACTCCTTGATGTGTATGCGCATTGACATGTCCTTGAATGTAGAAATCGGCTCCGTCTGTCCACAGAATGTCCCATGGCTATTCATTGTCCACTTCCACGCAAGAAAGAAATTACAAAGCGAACGTTTGTCTTTCTGGTATATCAGCAGGGCCTCCTGAAGAAGGTGTGATTTTTTATGGACAGATATGCAGGATGTTTCGTAGGACTTTCACCACTCGACGATTCCTTCAGCACTGTGCCCACATCTTCGACAGACGTCAGATAACTCCTTTCCTCCCTCCGCCACACTGCACACCAAAAGAATTCGAATTCTGTAATACACTCCTGGAAATGGAAAAAAGAACACATTGACACCGGTGTGTCAGACCCACCATACTTGCTCCGGACACTGCGAGAGGGCTGTACAAGCAATGATCACACGCACGGCACAGCGGACACACCAGGAACCGCGGTGTTGGCCGTCGAATGGCGCTAGCTGCGCAGCATTTGTGCACCGCCGCCGTCAGTGTCAGCCAGTTTGCCGTGGCATACCGAGCTCCATCGCAGTCTTTAACACTGGTAGCATGCCGCGACAGCGTGGACGTGAACCGTATGTGCAGTTGACGGACTTTGAGCGAGGGCGTATAGTGGGCATGCGGGAGGCCGGGTGGACGTACCGCCGAATTGCTCAACACGTGGGGCGTGAGGTCTCCACAGTACATCGATGTTGTCGCCAGTGGTCGGCGGAAGGTGCACGTGCCCGTCGACCTGGGACCGGACCGCAGCGACGCACGGATGCACGCCAAGACCGTAGGATCCTACGCAGTGCCGTAGGGGACCGCACCGCCACTTCCCAGCAAATTAGGGACACTGTTGCTCCTGGGGTATCGGCGAGGACCATTCGCAACCGTCTCCATGAAGCTGGGCTACGGTCCCGCACACCGTTAGGCCGTCTTCCGCTCACGCCCCAACATCGTGCAGCCCGCCTCCAGTGGTGTCGCGACAGGCGTGAATGGAGGGATGAATGGAGACGTGTCGTCTTCAGCGATGAGAGTCGCTTCTGCCTTGGTGCCAATGATGGTCGTATGCGTGTTTGGCGCCGTGCAGGTGAGCGCCACAATCAGGACTGCATACGACCGAGGCACACAGGGCCAACACCCGGCATCATGGTGTGGGGAGCGATCTCCTACACTGGCCGTACACCACTGGTGATCGTCGAGGGGACACTGAATAGTGCACGGTACATCCAAACCGTCATCGAACCCATCGTTCTACCATTCCTAGACCGGCAAGGGAACTTGCTGTTCCAACAGGACAATGCACGTCCGCATGTATCCCGTGCCACCCAACGTGCTCTAGAAGGTGTAAGTCAACTACCCTGGCCAGCAAGATCTCCGGATCTGTCCCCCATTGAGCATGTTTGGGACTGGATGAAGCGTCGTCTCACGCGGTCTGCACGTCCGGCACGAACGCTGGTCCAACTGAGGCGCCAGGTGGAAATGGCATGGCAAGCCGTTCCACAGGACTACATCCAGCATCTCTACGATCGTCTCCATGGGAGAATAGCAGCCTGCATTGCTGCGAAAGGTGGATATACACTGTACTAGTGCCGACATTGTGCATGCTCTGTTGCCTGTGTCTATGTGCCTGTGGTTCTGTCAGTGTGATCATGTGAAGTATCTGACCCCAGGAATGTGTCAATAAAGTTTCCCCTTCCTGGGACAATGAATTCACGGTGTTCTTATTTCAATTTCCAGGAGTGTATTTTTCTCCAGACCCTTAGCAATCATCGGACTAATACCTTTTCTCATAACCTTGACTGTCTAGAACTTCTGCAGGCTACTGGTTCACAATCATCGTTTTTGTAAAAGAGCTTTACCAGCAACACGTGATTCTTCACAGTGACAGTCGTGATGGGCGTCTCGGATGCAGAGAAACAGCCGTGTGCCGTGCGTCCTTTGGTGTAAAAAAACTCTGACACAGCGCCATCTACTGGTCAAATTTTCGTCCTTTTCTGTTCAAATCAGACGTCAATCTGAGCAGTGGTTCTCATTCTACAAAGTTTTGAAACCGGAACTTTCATTATGTATCCTGTGTGTGGACAATTATTCTTTTCAACTTGAGCTACATTTCTTTTTCGTGTTCCTGCCCATAGATAAATGTTTCCAGTTCATCCTTGAGACATGTCGCAGCTGCTTACTTATACAGATTACTGAACATGTAAATCATTTTCATCGTCATTTGTGCTTCAGTAATCGTAAATGTACATGGTATTGAACAAGTTAGAGGTTTCCGATAATTTTCACTTTTTTGAATTTGGGTGAAATTGTAGGGTATCCAACAAATATTCACACAATTCTATACCAGCATCATGTAGTGATCCCGATGTGTCTTGCATAAAACATACTGAAGCACAAAACACATCGAAATTCTTAGCAAGAATTGGACTCCCCTGATGCGCTGAATTACTCTGATGAGTAAGCTCTGTAAGCACATGTCAGACACTCCCATAAAAGGTGTCATTCCCATAAAAGGTGTCACCTAAGATTCTCTGTGCTCCACTGTGCACTGGATGGCTGTGCTAACATAGATCAAGTTTTTGAATGTAGATTTCTGAAGATGAGTGTACTGCATGGTATTCTCATTGTCGTATCTGGTTTCACTGTTCTGTGGCAGTGCCCAGAAGATATTGTATGGCAACTCAATGACACTGCTAGCATATGAGAATTGAACATTGCAGTTTTTTGTGCTAAATTCTGACATAAGTGATGCCATTCATGGTCTGATAGTACTACTTACGTGTCACTAAATTGTAGGCTTCAAAAATTACCACTGCATCGAATTCCAGTCTGACGTCAAGCCAATAAACAATCCATTTACTGTCACTTGCATTCAACTTGTATGTTACAGAGAATAACATCAAAGTCATAGATGCACTATAAAAATCTAGCAGTTCACTGAGTTCCGGAAACAGTTCTGTGCAATAATTTGATTTCAGGTTTATCATCATGAAGCCCATCTGTGTGCTGACTTGATTTCTGCTCCTGTGTATCAAGGAGCTGTTACACAGATTGAGACACCTCTTTATCCACTGAAATTTGGTTTAATATCAACAAGTTCAAACATGCACGTAATTCTGCACCAACGTCACGCACTGATGCCAATAAATCGTTCATAATACTGCTTGCTGATGCAAAACACTCTTCGAATTTCATAGCAATGAATAATTCTGAAGAGTTTTGATGGGTTAGCTATGTAAGAGATCATCAAACATTTCCATAAAGTCTATCTGCCTGAGGATGCCACTCAACACGTTCATCTGCCATATAATGTATGGCTGAGCTAGCATACATCAAGTTTCTGAATGTAGATTTTTGAAAGCAAAAGCACTGCATGGTACTTGCAGTGTTGTACATGTTCACTGTCAATGAGCAGCTTTCCACACATATTGTATGTAAATCCAGTAACACTTCTGCCATTTAAGTTTTGAATAATGCTGTTAGTGTTGAATTCTGGTATAGTTGGGACCATTTTCATGCCACTAAATTATGGATTTTCAGAAATTACCACTACATTAAACTTCTGATCTGATGACGTGCCTATAACAACAAATTTCCTGCCATTCACATTCAGCTTGTAGACTGTTGTGAATAACAGCATCTTCTTCTTAGATGTAGCATGCAGCGATATCAACTCGACTCGACAGTTAGCACAGATGTTGGAATTAATGGGAACTTGAAGTCAGGAGACAATTCTGTGGCCTTCTCCAATACATCAGGTCTGCATACTGAGTTGATTTATACTGCTTCTCACATGTACCAGGCACTGCATCAGCTACGTCAGGGAGCTGTTGTGGTAATTAACAAATCAATGAAGACCTTGGAAACATACTTATTCATACAAACACATAACAGTCACAGCGAGAGAAGAATGGGTTAATACTTACAGTCAGTAGTGTAGGCCACGTTTTCTGTTTGGGGGATGTCAGATTTCTGATGACAGTTAATCATTATAAACCTTTCACTATGGCCTATGGAGCACAAGTGACAGGTCAACTTGATAGATAGTAATCCTGGACACTAACCCTGAGTGGTGTGGCTTGATGAATGCAGTGCCACAGAAAATGTAACCAAGATTTTTGGACTGGCAATTTGGAAAGCTGTACTCGTATCACCAGTTTCACCATTTTGGGTCGCCACCTTGGATTCTGACTCACTGATGATGTCTTGGATTGCCATCTTGAATTCCAAACTTATTGTCAGAACCATACCTTTCAGGATCGTCAACTTGGATTGCTCACCCTGCACACTGCACCATTGTGGGAGCATTTTGTTACCGTTTTACGGCATTTTGTTATTGTTTTGAAGACCATTACGTTGCAATTTTTGGTGGGATATGGAGCAATTTGTTACGGTTTTGGGACAATTTGTTAGAGTTTTTGGGCCATTTTGATACAGTTCAAACTCCTCATTAATTAGAATATATCTAAGTTAGATGATTGTCAGAAGCACATCACTACAATTAAACATATTTCAATACCCTACAACATAGTAAGTCTGTAGAGTTCCTCCAATTGTGCGTGTATGGTCATTTCACATATTATTTCCTGAAACCTGCTATTGAAACCAGTAAAAGACCTCCTACACAAGCACGCTTGTTGAAGGAATCATGCAGGCATTTATCAGAAAGAGATTTAGAAATCCTATGGAAGCATGTAAGGTACTAAACCCACCAACCGATTGCAAACATGAGAACACTTCATATATTGCTCACACCTTCAGATTCGTCAATTGCCACAATTTAGAAATCCACTGTAAATGTTAGATGTCTTGCGATTCACGAAAGCACTTGCAGTTTGTTTGAGAAGTAACTTAAAAATCACTTAAAAATGCAACACTAGTCTCGATATTATGTAATTTTCTTTATATGGTAAGGATGATGGGAGTTTAATGTTTTGTCTATATCTATATCAAATTTTCATTACACCGAAAATCTCTGTTAGATAAAGAATAAAATTGTTGTCAATCAATAGTGTGTGGACATTGTGGTACAGCTTATTGAGAAGCTACTGCATGAATCTACAGCTGCTATTACTACTACTACTACTACTACATCTAGTTGGGAACCTATTTGAATCTATAGTATAAATCTACTTCTTCTGCCATACTGAATTCACCCTGGGGTCTACTTTTTATATCTATGGAATGCATGTACTACTAAAATAACTGCTAGTACTTTACCAACTGCGCGATAACGACCAAACGCCTTTAAAAACTGTTACAGAATAATTTGCCACACTTATAATGAACTGTGTTATTGGACTCAGACTGTGCTAGAGTGATTTGAGGAATCCCCACATCGAAGCCTAAGACATCAAATTAGTCTGATATAAATGCATATAGGACACTATTGAACATCAGATATACACCCACAAATTATGGGAGTTGTTTGTTAAATGTGTGATATCAGATACCTCCTGAAGAAACTACTGTAGATCTGAATCATCTGCATGCTCAGTCTGCTGATAATTGTTAGCCTGCGTGTGGAGTCATAACAGTATACCTTCACTATCATGAGTGTTTGCAGGGTTAATTAGCAAACGTCCTTGTTGAAAGAGCACACTTATGTTCGTCATAAATAATTTAGAAATGCTATGGAAACATTTGATGTCTATGTCTGATAATTAGCTCACTACACGTCTTCTGCAACATTTCCAAATGAATGTACAGTCGTGTCAATTTTCTTCAATTGCAAACCTGCGACACTTGTCGTCTTTATGCTAGTATATAGCAATGCAAGACTTCCAAATTTCAGAGGGGCTTTTCTTCACTGTTTAGAGCTATTAGCAGCATTAATGGGTATAAGACTTTCAAACTATTTCTGTCAATCTACGAACTGCGATCTTAGAAATATCGAGTGACCTAAATCACCACGTATTGTCTACATCTATATGATTAGAGATAAAAAGTCCACACTGATGAAGTTATGGATCTGTAGTGAGATTGTTGAAGGAGTCACATCCACAAAGCCGTCAAATTCGTCTGACCTCAACACATGTAGGACGCTACAGGACGTCTTCACTTCCCAGTATTCGTTAGAAGGATTAAGAAATCTTATGGAAGTGTGTAAACTCGTTAAAAGTGCAACTTGCTCGCATTAGGCTTCCACAGATTTGTTTGGTGTACTTGTGAAATGTACGTGGCAATAGAAATCGAAGGAAATCACCGAGCGAGGTAGCGCAGCGGTTAGCACATTGGACTCGCATTCGGGAGGAAGACGGGCATCCTGATTTAGGTCTTCCGTAATTTCCCTAAATCGGTTCAAGAAAGTGCCGGGGTGTTTCCTTTTAAAGGGCAATGCCGACTTCTGCACCCTTCCCTAATCCGAGCTTGTGCTTCGTCTCTAATGATCTTGTTGTCAATGACCTCGTTTTCGACGGGACGTTAAACACTAATCTCCTCCTCCTCCTTCGCCTCCTCCTTCTCCTCTAAGGAAATTAAACACGTTCTGCTAGTATCATAACAGTTACATGTAGTCTTGATGTAAGTATACTGGTATAGATCTCGTTTGACACAAATTTAACTGATTCCGGTACAACATTCGTTGGTTTCAGCATACAATTGATGTGAAACTTGCTATACAAACTATACTGCATATATACCACATTGCTAACAAATAAAATTATCAGCCCCCACCAACAGGTTATGGTCATACAAACTTTCTGCAGACCGGTCAGAAGTGTGTGCATGGTTACTTTGGGTGTGGGGTCGGTGTATTCGTGATTGCAGTGGCTCCTATCTGGCCTCTGGGATGGTTACCGTCCTACCACAAGTGCGGTTTGCCACTGCACCACTTTGGGCGACTTAGTTACGCTTCTCATGTTAAGGGAGGCGCTTGAGTCATGCAGCTACCACTGTTGAAATTTTCGTATTGAAATGCCGCATACAGCTGCATTACAAACCATTATTCTCATAAAAATATCATTTTTATAGGTATCTATATTGGTATTGTCTTTGATGGTCGCGAATCGAGTAATAATTTCATATAAACATGTTTCATTGTCAGTGTTCTTGGTACATATCTGGTGTGTTTGAGAAAACAGAGGCTTTGGTAGGAACAAGGCTGCTTACTTTTTGTTTAATAGCTGTAACAAACGAATCTTTGGTGAAGAACTTTACAACAAATATATTACCATCATTTTTTGAACTTCTGAATCATTTGCATAAGATCACTGAACGGCAAGTTTGCATCTCTCTTTTTTAAAAATTTCTTAGTGATAAATTTTAAATTACATGCTGCCCCATGACATATGTCATTCTGAATTTCTTACTATTCTTCAACTTGCAATAAAGCAGATGTGTGCTGCTAGTATTTTCAGAATTCCCCGCCATTATAACGTGAGTTATGAAGGCTGTACTGTTAGACGAAAAATGCGGATGACTGCATTGCTACACAGACAGCATACTAGTTGTGGGATTTGCAACTGCTACCTTGCACTTTGAGTTAGATGGTTGAATCAGCTGAATGCATGCTGTGCCCATGTGTACACAGCGGTTACTGGTGGATCATGGTGTGACTACTTGGCTAGTCCTCACTGAACATCTGGTAGAGGGACAGTGGCGGTAGCAGCGATGACGGTGTTGCCGCCAGTGGCAATGGGGTGGCAGTGGCACAACACTTAAGTGCATGGAACCTTACTTGCAGCAGTAGGGGTGAATCAGCTGCACTTGATGTGATGCAAGATGTTGGGGAACACCATGGTGTGGTATTAGTTTGAATACAGACATAACTGTTACTATCCTATCCCAGTCATGGTGGCAGTTATTTAAACTATGGCATCAGAGGGGCAATTGTTTAAGCTTTGAACAGCTGGTCTAGTAAAATTTTGAACCTAGGGCAAGAGAACTGCTATATCACAGAGGTGGCGAACACCAAAGTTTTTGACTTTCCAGCTATTTTGAATATAGGTAAGTGATTTGAGATCGATGCAGGCTGTCCTCATTTCCCTAAGTCCATCATCTTGAATTTAAGTCACCTAGCAACCATGTAGACCAGAGGTTCCCAAACTTTAGTTCGTCACGCCCCCCTTCTGCCGAAAAGAAAACTTCCGTGCCCCCCCCCCCCCTAAAAATATAGAGATTTTTATTAATTATCAAGAAACTATTGAAAAATTTGTGATGGTGACGTCATGTAACATGGTGGGCCGTTAATGTATCGAGTCGCAGTTATTACGTCATCAGTCTAGTCTAGTGATTATAAGCCACTCCTAAAGTAAAGAAAGTCCTTGGTAAACAAGGAAAAATATTTGCGACCTTTGCAGATTAGTGGATGCGGGCCATTATTTTAAGTTGAGTGTAGCTTATTACTTTAACTCATTATCAAAAATAGTCGCTCAGTCACGGTGTTAACGAACATCACTGATCTGTACGCCTATAGCGCTCCCCATTGTCATTGCGCATAGGTTGGCATTTATCTCAACGACGACAGTTACCGAACGGCGACAAAGGCCCAGTTCCCAGAACCAGACAAAAAATAAAAAAATACGTTTTACGAAATAATTTTGCAGACTACACAGAACTTTAAAAAATATGAATAAAACAACTTCCTTACCTTGATTACATTACCTTGCTGAACACCATTTCTTCAGAAGTATACGATTTTACGATTACTCTTCGCTTGCCATATCTGGGATAAACTTTCTCTGGATCTTCATCCAGAAGAAATACTATTATTAGTTGAAATAACATACCTCACGTAACATCAGAATCCATAAGGATCACACGCAGTATTTATATTTAAATCAGATTCACTATGTTTATTTTATATTGTTTCGTAGAAGTAGTTTTTTTATAATTTTACAGTATTACCCACATGTAAGGATAGTTAGGAGGAAAATAGTAAGTTCTCTTATAATGTGACGTATTTATTATTAAAATATTATTTCCACAAACATATGGCAAGAAAAAAAAAATCAATGTGAAGTATGAGCTTGCATAATTTTTACAAGATTTTGAATTCTTCGCTGAATAGTAGTAACTGCGCAACGTAAATCATTGGCAATACTGAATTTGCTTCTAAGCTTATTTTTTATCGCCACTACCGCTGAAAATGCTCTTTCGCACAAATAAGTGCTTGAAAATGGTAACTACAGTTTCAGTGCTTGTTCTGCTGTGCTGGGATACACCGTGAGATATTTCACCCAAAATAAAGGCTTATCCATCTCCTCAAAGTCATACTTCGCTGCAGAATCATTTTTAATTTCTAAGACTTCCTCTTGTAGTCTGTCTGGCAACACATCCACGTCAACGTGAAATGGATCCGTCCCTAACCTATAATAAATTTTATCATCACAGCTGTTAGGGAACCATCGTTCCAATTCATCAATGAGGTGCTGCAAATCGTTCGATATTTTACTCTTAGTATTATTATCCTTAAAATCGTTTTGAAATCGGGCTTCTTCCAGGATTCCAAACAATCTGGGAAAGCAGGAATAATTGCAGACTAAAATTTTACGTTTCCATAGTTGCAACTTACCAGTAAACGCTTTGATGGCATCCCGATGAAAAAATATGTTTGACTCTCCACCTTGTAATTTCAAATTCAATGTGTTTAAAGACTCGAAAATATCTGACAGATAAGCCAATGCAACATGAACGCCGGGCTTGCTAAATTCCACATACAATTCAGTTTGTTGGTTATTTTCCAAAAACTGGATCACTTCGTCTCGAAGTTCAAATAATCTTCCTAGCATATTTCATTTTGAGAGCCAGCGTACTTCTGTATGAAATAAAAGTGTTTTATACTCTGCTCCCAAATCTTCACAAAGAGCCGTAAATAACCTGGAATTTAACGCATTCTTTTTAATACGATTCACGATTTTGATGCACAGTTTCAAGACATCATTGAGTTCCTTTTGAAGTGTCTTAGCTGCCAATGCTTGACGGTGTATTACACAGTGGATAGCAGTAACACTAGGGTTTTTTTCTCTGACCATCTGCACGAATCCTGAGCGACATCCAAGCATTGATGTGGCGCCGTCTGTGCATACGCCTATCAGTTTCTGCTATGATAACTCATTTTTACAAAAGAATTTAGAGACGGCTGCTATTATATGAATTGCTTTTGAAGTTGTCTTTAACTCTGTAGAAAACAGCAACTCTTCTTTAATTGCTTCATTTTCTATATAGCGAACGAAAGCTAGCAGTTGGCAACAATTCGCAGCATCGGTACTCTCGTCTAACTGTATTGCGAAAAACTGCGATTGTTTGACTGCCATAACTGATTGATTTTGTATGTCTTCGGCTATATCATCAATCCCACGTTTCACAGTATTGTCAGAAAGCGGTATTTGTGAAAGGTTTTGTTTGCTTTCTGACCCAAGAACATTATCAGCAGCTTTCAACAAACAGGGTTTGACTAGTGTCCCTCCGATAATATGACTTATCTTGGTCTTTGAAATAAGTAGCGATAACTCATACGAGGCTTCCAGTACCTTTTCTGATGTCTGAGCGAAGGATCCAGCAGTATCCAACTTCATTCGTTTCTAATTATCACATTTTGCAGCAAAAAATTCCTTCGGCTTCTCCTTCAATGCACCATGCTTTTCTCACATATGGCGTTCCAGACGAGAAAGTCTCATGGAATCATTGCTCAATACCTCATAGCAAATAAAACATTGCGGCTGGTCAACACCATTTTTCTGTATAGAAGCAAAACCGTATTTGATATAATCATCATTATATTTAAGTTTTTTCACGACACTCATGGCGAAGTAAAAAGAAAACAAGAAGTTAACACTATAATTTCGCACTAACACAGATTTTACTGAGGCACAACTGTGAAAGATTCAACGCGATTTCAGCAAAATCCAATACATCAGATGTGTCAACAACTGCAAGCAACCAACTGAAATAAAGGAAAGCTACTGTCGTCTGTCGGCACCTCAGATGACTGCCTATGAGGAGTGGGGCGAAGAACGGGGAAGCCCAGCCGCAGCGCAGGTAGTCAGTGCACTGTCTGTCTGCGACCTGGTGGCCGAGCAGGGCTCTTGCTGGGAGAAATTTCATGGATACACCTCACACATCGCTGGAAACTGTGCACAGTGCCAAGCAGTTATCTCTGTACTCGTACCAAAAGAAGCCATTGTCGCAGCAAAGAACGTACACTAATTTCAAACGAAATTATGCCGTATTTCAAAAAGGCAGAAGAAAAATAACTGTTTTGTCAGATAAGTAATCCGAATGAAAGACCTGTAGTACTGAACGTTAGAAAAAAAATAGCCTCACTAATGGACTTCATTGTCTACCTAGCTGGGTTATGTTTCATTGTTAGCAGTCACGACAATGTTTCCAGAACGGCGTGAAGTACTCTGCTCAGAACGAACACTTGTAATAGTTTCGCATTCACGTCGTGCACATTTTTCTGGTGACAAAGGGCATAACCCTGGCGTCCAAATTACTAACCCGCCAATTCATTTGAAGCGTATACAGTCTGTTAAAGTCACTGTAATCGCATCACATGGGGATCCGCGGGTTGACAGGGTAATAAAACGGCATTTTTGTAGTTACGCAGTATAAGTGATTATTACTCTGATGAACATAGCCTACTACGGCTTAAAGTTATAACATGATTACGTTCAGTTCATGTGTACAAATGTATGGAACAGTTAATACCTGACTTTCCCGTTTTCCAGTTGTCAGAAGTAAGTTGTTTACAAATCTGACATATTAGAATTAACGCATATCGCCTTCGTAATTTTGAGAGTTTCTGTGTGTGACATTCTAAACGTGACATTCTAAACGTGATCTTCAAAAGCTGTATGTTCTAGGATAGGTTATTGAGATAGGACTGCGGGAAGTGGGACACCAAACGATTGCATTTAGCACCATAATCTATCATTAATACCTGCACATTCATTTTTATTAAAATATCGATACTAAAAAGAAATATTAGGTTTATACCGCTAACTCCACCCGCGCCCCCCTTGCAACATCATCACGCCCCCCCAGGGGGGCGCCCCCCCCCCCCCCCCCCCCCGTTTGGGAACCCCTGATGTAGACTGTCCTCATATCTCCAGGTCACGATCTTGGATCGCCATCTTAGATGCCAGTCTTGGATTTTGTCATCATAGAGACTCTCTTCGTATCTCCATGTCAGCCATCTCGGAGTCTGACATCGCAGAGACTGTCTCCATATTCCTAGGCCGCCAAATTGGATTATGACGCCATAGAGACTGTCCTTAAATTTGACACCAACAGCAGAATGCATCATCTTCAATTTCCCACCAATATAAATTTAGGACAGCTGTCCTACTTCCACGGTGACGTCAGAGAGTTAGGGAAAAAACTTCAGCACAATGGGCTATTTTGAATTTCCCAGCATTTTTTTAATTTCCTAGCATTTTATACGTAAGACAAGTGGCCTATCACGTCAGAGTGGTCCGAGGAACGGAAGACCCAGCCACATTGCTTGATGTCATACATGAAATGAAATGAAATGATCGTATGGCATTGTTGACCGGGAGGCCCCTTGCGGGGAAGTTCGGCCGCCGTATCGCAAGTCCTTTTTAGTTGACGCCACTTCGGCGACTTGCACGTCAATGAGGATGAAATAATGATGATGAACACACAACACCCAGTCATCACGAGGCAGAGAAAATCTCTGACCCCGCCGGGAATCGAACCCGGGACCCCGTGCGCAGGAAGCGAGAACGCTACCGCAAGACCACGAGCTGCGGACATGTCATACATGATGTCATATGGGTAGGGGGGAATCTGGTTGTTTTCCTTTTATAGGTTTACTCATAGGTTTACTTACATGTTACGTAGCTCTATACCAAATGACGATAAGCAGTTCAGAGAAGAAAGAACAGAAGCCTTTGAAATGCAGTGCTACTGAAGAATGGTGAATATTAGATGGATAGATAGTATGTTACTGCTGAGGATGAACTGACTTCTGTTGGAGAGAAAAGAAACTTGTGGCACAATTTGACTGCACTGCACAACATAGTTAAAGGGTCACTTTTGCGAAACCCCGTAATTCTGTCCCATTGCGACACAGAAGTTTTATGTTTGGCTCACAGCTGCTTGCAACCTTCCTCTGTATTGGTGCAGCAGCGTGGCGCCCTGCGGCGTCACTAACGGACTCGGCGACGCTGCACACAACAGGGCATCGTGTCGACACATGCGGAGAAGAGACCAGAGTTCAGAAGTTCATTTGATGTATAAGACGAGCTAACAATGTCACAGTGACTGACAGTTCTGCCCAACACCGCTGTCAACGTGTCACAATGGGAAGGACATCACACCCACTCTTACCCACATTGCACCCGTTTTCTGAACTTCGACGTCCATCGATGAAACCACATGGGTTTCTTATGGGTGACCAAGAAAAACATTTTAGACACCACGCCGCTGAGAATCGACGAGAAGAGTCCTCAGGGGGTGGCAAAAATGTGTCAATGAAACTACCCCCTTCCCTGGGGGCTTTTATTCCCACACATTTAGCGATCGAAAACGACATTGACTCTCGCGCGAGTAAACCGGCGAAGGGCCTCAGTATGACTTGTTAATAACACCTTCGGTGCCTCCTGCGCTCCTTTCTTGGGCACTTTAGAAATGTCCTTGTAAGGAGACAGCCATCCACTGATTCCTAGGTGCATGCGGTAAGTAGGCGCTATCCATCTGAGGTGGGTCGAAATGGTTGTCTGTCATACCAGCACCTAGGAATCGATGGACGTCTGTCTCCTTACAGGAACATTTCTAAGGTGCCCAACAAACATGTGCAGGTGAGCAGTTGACACCAGTGGCATTATCTTTTCCGTTTTATTCACAAATGTCTCAATATCGCATCCCATCTGCGATCACGCCACAGGATAGCGCATAACACGAGAACTGAAAAGACATAAACAGCCTTTACTGCTTCGGATCACTTTCAGATTTCGTCAGATTGTAGGGAAGCAGCCTACTCACGCCTTATAAAATTCTCATCAGTCTTTCCATTGTGTGCCAGCCTAGTCCGCTGTAACTAGCTCTGACGTCATAAATGTTGCGCAATACTTTGAAAATCATGTAAATAATCTGAAACGGTTCTAGCATGTCAGGAGCAATACTAAATCAATATGTCAGTTCAGTAACTTTAACCATTTTCTAAATTTGGACGTTTTTCTGTAAAAATCATTGGCGCAACAGAAAAGAGCTAGAAACTTAAAAATTTATATTTAGATTCCTTTTTCATAATAATTTAGTAGAAACAGTATTTTGGGTCTCGCAAATTAAAATTTTAGTAGAAATTCATAATTTTCTGGGTTTTCTCTTAGAAATTAAGGAAGCAAGATAGGTTAAGTAGGCTAATAAATAATGCTAGGATGTTTAAATTTAAGTAGAAGGGAGATCCGCTATAATCATAAAGATGTGAGAAGTTTCAACAGAACAACTATAAAACTATAGCGATAGCGTATCTCCAAAGGGCAAGTTCAGAGCTCGTTTACTGCGTGTAGTGTAATTAAATTAATTCTCTCGCCCCAAAATAATTGACTTAGCCACGTCAGACTTTTATTATGATTACTTACCTGTGTGCTGATTGCACATTTAAATTGAGAGCTTCATCGGTCATCAGCAAAGGATGCAATGATTTATTCGATAACTTAAAGTGGTGCATTACTAGCCCAGCGGCTAGTCGGGAGAGCCGATTTGATCAGGCGTTCCCTTAGCCGTCCGCACCGCGGCTTTATATATAAGAATGCTGCGCGAGGAAGTAAGGCCCCAGTTCTCTCCAGACGCTGATTAGCGCACCATCTGTGCCGGGAGTCGCGTCGCATCGGTATCATTGCTATAAACAGCCTCGGATGCCGTAATAAGTTACTCGGGATACGCATAACCATGAAATCGTTTTCGAGTGAAGTGTTAATTCTGGGATGACTTTAATTATCTATCTTCAGTTTGCGTATGTCGTATTTTCACGTGCCGCCGCGGGACAGACATTCTACCATTATTTAGCGTGGCGTATGATGAACATTATCATCAAATTATGGCGATCATTCACTTAAACGTTTAATTTGGACAGTTATAGTTGCATCAGCGCATTAGACTCTGAACTGATCTGGTAGTTGGATTGTGTGGATTATTTTTTGGTCTGTGACTTTCAGAATATAGTGAACATTTTAGAGAGAATCGTTTTTGGTTATGAATCCCAGACAATCTCCTAATTCCTCAGAGCTATAAGCTGTAGCTATAAATGTATTTCTCAGATGAAGTGGGCACTAGGAATTCTAATTACAGGCTTCACGGTTTGCTAATCACTTTCTGGTTGCCAATATTGTAGTTAGAGAGCCAGTGTTGAGAATGGCAAAAGACAGAAATAATAGGAACATTTAACAACATAATTCCACCCGCCGCCCCACATATGGTGCATCGGCAGGGAAATGCATCTTTTATACATTACATTCTACATTTAAATATATAACAATAGTTCCACCAGCCGCCCCACAAGATGGTGCTGAACGGTCCCTAGTCGTTTCACTCTGTACACTAGAGTAAAAATTGCGGCCGCGCTATATTCCAAAATGATGCAGTCACGTTCAATTAATTTGCAAGCCCATGATGTCCTTAGAGAAGGTGTGAATCGCCCGACGAGTGTTAATAGAGGCAAAGACTGTCAAGAAAGTTGTCATGGTGGTCATCGCACTACGGATTGTCGTTTTAGACCGCGGAATGTGTGGAAATCAACGTCGCCGGGGGACGGGATGGTTTCATTGGCGCACTTTATGCCATCCCCTGAGCTGTTTTCGCGTCGACTCTGAGTGGCAGTGTCCCTGGAATGTTTACCTCGACCACTCATAAGAAAACCACGTCATTTCACTCATGGGCGTCTCGGTTCTGACTTCTATTGTAGCGGCGACGAAAGAAAGGGTGAAATGTCTGTAAGACACGTTCACGGCGGTGTTTTGCAGAATTATGGTGAAATTTGGTGCCAGTGTGACATAATCAACCCACCTTGCAACTCTTATGAAATTCTGAGCTCTGTCCATTTTCTTGGATGTGCTATTTGAATTGTCGCTGAGCCAGAGGGTGACGTTGCAAGACGCCATGCATTTGCACGGTATTGAGGAAGAGATGTATGTTGCAGGCACCTGTGAGCCAGATTTCAAACTTCTGCGGTGCATTGGGAGACAACTACGATTTCGAAAAGGTTAATTGTGTAGCACAGTCTAAAAGAAGGGATCAGTTGATTAGTCACACTCTGTCTCACCAAGGAACAGTTAATTTGGTAAGGGAGGCAGGAGGGGGTGTGGGCGGCACATGGCTGGAATATAGTAAGCGGATTCAAGTAGACATAGTTTTCAATAGTTTTGTTGCGATGTAGAGAATTTCACAGAATGGACTAGCGTGTACATGTCCATCAAACCAGTCTTTGGACTGAAGACAATAACAACTTGAATTTTTGCTTGGGTTTTAGACCTAGAGAAAGTCTGCGACAGTGGTAAGTGAAATTAAATGTTCGAAATCTTGAAATGAATTCTGGTAGAATACCTAAACAGGCAAATAGCCTGAAGTGTATCCAAAAAGGTATGAATAATGAAAGTGAAATACCAAGAGCCACAGTTTCTTGTGAAGAAAAGGTATGAGGCAAGTCTACAGCTCAGTTTCACCTTTACTTTAATCGTACGTCTAAAAACCAATGAACAAAATAACTAAATTTCAAGATGTGATGGAAGTGCAAGGGGAACAGAAATCAATTTCGAGGTTGGAGACAGCATAATCTTCTGGCACGATGTAAGGAAAATTTTTAAAAAAGTTAACAGAGTATTTAGCTCTAAAGTTGCGATAGGAATAAATGAAACGAAAAAGAAAGTGACGAGAACAGTAAAAAGGATAATACAGACTTCTTCTTTTTCTTATCGCCGACCTGCTGGAGCGGTGTCCGCATTTTGGGTCAATACACGCCATTTCTTATTTCTAACGTCCAATCGCTTATACATTTAACACTCAAATCACTTCCTGTGTAATGCAGACTTAGTAGGCATTAAAACACGCGATGACTTCAAACTACGTAATTGTATGCCTTTACCTAAATAACTGAAAACCTGTCCCTACGTTGCCACGTATAACCCTCTTATTAAAATTTGGTTTAGTTTCCAAATAAAGTACACTATGGGAGGATAGTCCTGTTAATAGGAAAAGCTAATCAATAGAGTTACCCTTTTTACAGGATTTGACGGTGTGCTGTGTCTAATGGATAAGTAAATCAGACTATTCAGTTCTTTTCCTAAGATCTTATCCAGCGTTTAGAAAGAAATGCAGTAGAAATAGTATTATATTGAAGTTTGGACAACTCAGTTCCAAGATTTAGTGGTTTAAAATAGGTACTAACGGTCGCCAGCCAATCCAGGCAATGAAACAGTGAAGTATTGAAAAATCAGATGTATAAATTTTGCCTACTTTCTTGTTACTGTTTAAGTTACTTCTTCAAATAAATATTACTTCACGTATACAATGATGGTGCAGACACTGGTATTTTTTTGACTACTACGTTGTTTAAGAGAGAAAAAGCCCAATAGACAACTTCGAGGAAGCTAAAAAAACTTTGGCCAGGGGGACCTTTAGAAAAGCGCTTTCCATAACCAAAAAACCTAAATACTGAAATACGTAGATACCAAAGTATATACTTTTTATACTGAACATTTCACTTCAAGAAAACCTCTGTCTTACTATAATTTACTTTCAGAAGAACTCTTTGAACTAACTCTGTGTAGTCGTTTAACAGATTCTAATAACTTGGTTTCACTCTGATTCGATTTTATATAAACAAACTTTTACTATAACACTTTGCAATAATTAATAAAACTTATAAAACAATAAAAGTTTCACTTTGTTTCTCTGTAATGTACTTAAGCATGGACGTGTCATTACTCTAACTAAAATTCTCATTCCGCCTTTCAGTGCAACAACTAAGACAACTTTTTACACAAAAACAATTTAAATGCTGCCTCTTGGCACTTCATCTGTAAACCAGGAAGGAACCCTATATAGGTGTATGATTAGAATGAATTAACAGGGTGAACCAGTTTCTTTAAAGTTCAAGAATGGTTATTTACTAATAAAACACAGTTTATATTAATGGTTCACGCTGTACATAAGTAAAATACCAAAAAAAATCTTATCTGGTGGATGTAGGCTTAGGTGTGGCAAATAATTATGACGGCTACACTACCCACAGTACAGCCTGCAAGTATCTTGCTGTGTGGGCTGAATTTCTCTTCTTGGCGTCATTCAGTTTTACATACAGTAGCCCAAGAACTCGCAGCTATGCCGTAAGCCGTTTGCAGTTTTCATCCGAGGCAATTTTGTGCAAATTTGCAGGCAAAGCTTCTCCTGCTCCACTAGGGTGTCGCCTCAGTCACTGTGTGACTTACTTCCCGCGCTTGCTCTAGGCAGCGCGCCAATTCGCCTTTGCCACCTTTTCCACTCCCCAGAGCCACTTCCGTTTCAAACGAAAGCACACTGGCTTTTACGTAACACCTTTTTCTTACATTGTTCCTGAGCGTGACCATTTCTTACAATTGTCAAATTTACATCGACATGAACAGTTTATATACACAAATGTTTTTATACAAAATTTCATCAGATAATTATTTAACATGATAAACAATTTACCAGTATTTTACATACATTACTCACATACACTAAGCTTTACATATACGGTACAAAAAATTAAACACCAATATGTGAAAATTTTGAAGCAAAGAATTATAAAAATTTAGATGAACCATAAACAGATAGGGTTATAAGGTGTGTATCAGAATATTAATGAGATGATCTGTAACCTTAAGACAGTGTTCTGGATTCGAGTCCCATTCCGGCGTATAGTTTTAATCTGCCAGGATGTTGCCTGCGGTATACTTTACACCACAAGGCGGGCGCCGCAGCCACATGAAGCGACAAAGTCTTCTTTTACAATTTTAAACAGATTGGAAGTTCCTATTATTCATTCCTTTTCCTCTCTTAAGTTGATATCGTGCAGAGACCGTAGTCATTCAGTTATTGGGGTTATGACATACGCACAAGGGTAGAGATAGTCGCACATGACGTATAACGTCCGTACATAGAATATCATACAGCATGCAGTGTCTTGTAGAGAATGAAATATGACGTAGGCACACTGAGCCGGTGCTCTTCCGGAAGTGATGCATTTTCTTATCTCGTTTAACCCTCCGTTACTTGCGCCATATTTCCTGACACAGTCACTCTCGCGGACGACAGGCATCATCATCAGCATAAACGGTGTATTTGGACACTTTGAACGGTGTATATCAATGCTGTTAGGAATGGTTTTTTTTAAAGTATGCTTAATACACAGATACACTAAGGTATAGACTTGGTGATTAATACCTGTGGTAATTTGGCGCGCCGGCCGCGGTGGTCTAGCGCTTCTAGGCGCTCAGTCCGGAGCCGCACGACTGCTACGGTCGCAGGTTCGAATTCTGCCTCGGGCATGGATGTGTGTGATGTCCTTAGGTTAGTTAGGTTTAAGTAGTTCTAAGTTCTAGGGGACTGATGACCATAGATGTTAAGTCCCATAGTGCTCAGAGCCATTTGTAATTTGGCGTAACATCTCTATCAAGTGTACTATTGAACCTCAGACATCTTAAATGAAACCTGAATCGGTTTTACTCTCATGCATAAGTAGCATGATTCACATCCGTTGCCCTTTGAGTTATCCCACATCTCTGATAAACCCTTTCTAGAACAGCTCATAGATCCACAGAGATATTACAAGCAAATGAAGGCTCTCATCCTAATAACATTTTTTTAACATTCATTTCCCTAGAAAAATTATCACTGATGTAAATATTAGCACATGTTGCAATAATAGGGATTGTTTTCTCACCCAAAAAGAAGTTCGTACTATCCGCACATGAAGGTTGGATTAAATCTAAGAAAGCAGTAAAGGGATATACACTGATCAGCCATAACACTATGACCACGGACCTACTGTCGATATAAACGCGTCCAGATGATAGCAGAGTCGCCTGGCGAGGCCTGACCGCTAGTCAGACACGTGCACGGTGCGTGTAATATCATCAGTGGGCGTGTAGTCCGTGTGTAGAATAAGGAAGGCGCGCTATCTGTCTGAGGCTGACCGAGGGCAGATTGTGATGGCGTGGAGGCTCGGCAAGAGCATTTCCGAAACTGCAGGACTTGTCAGGCATTCAAGGAGGGCTATGATGTGTGTCTTCATCACATGGCGAACCCAAGGTGAAACCACGTCCAGGCGTTGTGGGTTTGGGTGGCCACTCCTCATTACGCATGTAGGACGTCGTAGGCTGTACAGACTGGTAAAACACAACAGGCGGCTAACTCCCATGGAACTAACATCGGACTTAAATGCTGGGCAGAGTACAAGTGTGTCTCAACACACAGTATACTCAACACTCCTAACGATGGGCCTCTGCAGCCGACCACCCATGCTTGTGCCAATGTTAGCACCATGACAGATATGGGCACTTGACCATCCTCACTGGACGTTGGCACCGTGGCAGAGTGTTACATGGTCTGATGAATACCGATACCTTCTTCATGCTTACTACCTGAGCCCCCATCTTACTCTGTTACTCGCTCCTGTGAACGGGAACGCGTTATGCAGATCTTGGTGCCTCTTGCATCCATCTAGAGAAGGTAATGATTTTACTATTTTATATTTCTAGTTTTTACTGTGTTTAACGAAGGCGATGTTGGCCTGATATATTCAACGATGCCCTTGGCTACACTTTCTAAAGGATTCTTCTAAGAATTACCAGATTAAGGTATTTGCTCTTTCAATATTTGATCTGTTTATACATGCTTATCGGTTATCAAAGTCTGCACAACACGATCGCGATTTTTAAATAGATGTATTTGTTCTCTGTTTTCTATGTATATAACCTGAAGATGCCCAAATAAGGCGAAACGCGTCGTTGAAAAATAAAAAACTGAATTGCAACCAAGACTGTTTTTAACTAATACCTCCTTCAACATGTCGACTAGATGCAGCGAATCCATTGTCTTCCAAGGGAACAGCTCCTTGACACCAGCACTCCAGGGTGGAGGCAAGCTACCGACGGCTCCATTACGCTCTGGGGAAAATTCACGTGGGCGTCAACGGTTCCAGTGGAACTCGTGCAAGGCACCACGATGGCCGTGAAGTATAGTACACTGTTTGCAGACCACGTACACCCCTTCATGACTATCTTATTTCCCGAAGGCAGTGACTTTTTTTCAACAAAATAATGCTCCATGTTACAAGGCCAGAAGTGTGATGCAGTGATTCGAAGAATACAGTGGCGAGTTCCAATTGGACGTGGCGTCAGAGCTCATCGCCACCCTCCGCGTAATTTACAGGAATTAAGTGACTTGTGTGGGCACACGTGGTGCCAACTTATTCCAAGAACCTACCGAGGCCCCATTGCTTCCATGCCACGACGCGTTGCCACTGTTACCCTTACTGAAGGTGGACATACCGGCTACTAGGTAGGTGAGCATAAAGCTCTGGCTGATCAGTGTATACACTCCTGGAAATGGAAAAAAGAACACATTGACACCGGTGTGTCAGACCCACCATACTTGCTCCGGACACTGCGAGAGGGCTGTACAAGCAATGATCACACGCACGGCACAGCGGACACACCAGGAACCGCGGTGTTGGCCGTCGAATGGCGCTAGCTGCGCAGCATTTGTGCACCGCCGCCGTCAGTGTCAGCCAGTTTGCCGTGGCATACGGAGCTCCATCGCAGTCTTTAACACTGGTAGCATGCCGCGACAGCGTGGACGTGAACCGTATGTGCAGTTGACGGACTTTGAGCGAGGGCGTATAGTGGGCATGCGGGAGGCCGGGTGGACGTACCGCCGAATTGCTCAACACGTGGGGCGTGAGGTCTCCACAGTACATTGATGTTGTCGCAAGTGGTCGGCGGAAGGTGCACGTGCCCGTCGACCTGGGACCGGACCGCAGCGAAGCACGGATGCACGCCAAGACCGTAGGATCCTACGCAGTGCCGTAGGGGACCGCACCGCCACTTCCCAGCAAATTAGGGACACTGTTGCTCCTGGGGTATCGGCGAGGACCATTCGCAACCGTCTCCATGAAGCTGGGCTACGGTCCCGCACACCGTTAGGCCGTATTCCGCTCACGCCCCAACATCGTGCAGCCCGCCTCCAGTGGTGTCGCGACAGGCGTGAATGGAGGGACGGATGGAGACGTGTCGTCTTCAGCGATGAGAGTCGCTTCTGCCTTGGTGCCAATGATGGTCGTATGCGTGTTTGGCGCCGTGCAGGTGAGCGCCACAATCAGGAGTGCATACGACCGAGGCACACAGGGTCAACACCCGGCATCATGGTGTGGGGAGCGATCTCCTACACTGGCCGTACACAACTGGTGATCGTCGAGGGGACACTGAATAGTGCACGGTACATCCAAACCGTCATCGAACCCATCGTTCTACCATTCCTAGACCGGCAAGGGAACTTGCTGTTCCAACAGGACAATGCACGTCCGCATGTATCCCGTGCCACCCAACGTGCTCTAGAAGGTGTAAGTCAACTACCCTGGCCAGCAAGATCTCCGGATCTGTCCCCCATTGAGCATGTTTGGGACTGGATGAAGCGTCGTCTCACGCGGTCTGCACGTCCAGCACGAACGCTGGTCCAACTGAGGCGCCAGGTGGAAATGGCATGGCAAGCCGTTCCACAGGACTACATCCAGCATCTCTACGATCGTCTCCATGGGAGAATAGCAGCCTGCATTGCTGCGAAAGGTGGACATACACTGCACTAGTGCCGACATTGTGCATGCTCTGTTGCCTGTGTCTATGTGCCTGTGGGTCTGTCAGTGTGATCATGTGATGTATCTGACCCCAGGAATGTGTCAATTAAGTTTCCCCTTCCTGGGACAATGAATTCACGGTGTTCTTATTTCAATTTCCAGGAGTGTAGTTACTTTGAAACTGTAACAGTAGTACTCGCGTGGACGGCCTGTGTCCTGCAAGCTATAATAATATTTCATAAGCAGTGCAACATCGCGTAACTGAAAGCCAATGATGGCTGTAGCTAATTGATAGAGAGCTAACGGAAAGGTACTGAGAACGAGGGGATGTGAATCCAGTCCGGTGAGACAAAACAGAGCGGGAAAGTCGTGTGGATAACGAGTGTCATCCGCAAGAGCAGCAGAGGTTCAAACGGCTCTGAGCACTATCGTACTTAACATCTGAGGTCATCAGTCTCCTGGACTTAGAACTACTTAAACCTAACTAACCGAAAGACATCACACACATCCATGCCAGAGGCAGGATTTGAACCTGCGCCCGTAGCGATCGCGCGGTTCCAGACTGAAGCGCCTAGAACGGCTCGGCCACAACGGCCGGCAGCAGCAGAGGATTAGATAACAGTTCTGTACCGACGACGTATCAGCTTGCTGAAAGTTAGTGCCATTGCTAATGTTTTTCGGTCAGAATACTATCAATCTTTTAAAATAGCTGTGACAAAAGTTTCAGCTCCTCACAACTGTCATTGGAAGTTTAAATAAGATGTTTTATTACGTAATTAATCTTAGACTAGGATCCAGGGAATATCATTTAAAAGACAAGTTCCCAACTGTAATTAATTTTTCAAGCCCGCAGAACTCTGGGGGGATTTAATTTATGTCTCTTCGAGCATGAAACTGTTGAGCTGCTAGATAGACCGGTTACATCGCCCGGTTCTTCCTCATTCAGGAGGGCGCGTGGCGCAAATTCGCAGGGGGAGAGACCCGGTGCGGGAGATGAGTACAAGCGCAAAGCTGCGAACACGCCTTTCGCTTTTCCGGCGTGATGTTGTTAAAGGCGTTGTTAACAGTGTCCGCCTCCTCATTCGGAATGCGCCGTGCAAGTTGTTCCTCCTCGGAACTTCCCAGGCTTAAAATTCTCGGCGCAGAATGCGGAGAGGCGCTTTTGTGCGCCAAGTATCCAGAGTCGCCGGCTCGGCGAGCACCACTGCAGCCGCCGTGTGGCACGCTGACCCTCGTTCGCAGCAGGGGCCGGGGAAGCCCCGTCGTTTCTTACGCTAGTGGCGCGAGTCTCGCCTTACTGCATAGAGCAAATGCCCCATGTGTATCCGCCCGGAGTGCTGGCGACATGACTAAGCGCTGCTGAGTAGTGATGAAAGCCCGCCTGGCCATAGGGTGTGCCGTGTCATTTACAACACATATTTTTTTTATCGCATTTCCTTAAAGCGCCTTTCCGAAAGCGGCATCTGGATACGTTTCAACAGCAAAAGAAGGGTCCTAATTGGTCGTTGAGTAAAAACCTTTATTTTTGTTGCAAATCGATTTCAATCACTGCGTGACCATCATCAGTGCTGTGGATTAAAAAAAGAATAAAATAATCAAACTGCACAATAACAAATTACATCAGCCCAAATATACAAGCAGGAATATACAGAAGAAGTCGGTTTTATCAATGTACAGGGTGGCGCACGAAATGTGTTACCAATTGTTTCTTTCACAATTTACGACGCACATTAGATATCCCGCTGGGATCTCTACAGCAGTACCAGCAGAGCTTGGAAAAACAAATGAGTTACGAAATGACGTGTAATTCACGATACTGCCGCTAGGAGACTAGTGAGCAGCAATGGCTTACAATGGAAGACTGACGACACAGCAACGATCGGAAATTGTGTTACTTTTTCATGAAACGAAAAGCCTTGTTGCGAGTCAGAGGCGTTTTCGACAACAGTTTAACACACGGTGGGTCCCTTGCAAGAAGACCATCCGCAGGCTGTACGATAAATTTGTACAGGAAGGAACAGTATCGGAAGCGAAGCGACCTCGGCCTATGCCTGTTTGTTCGCCGGAGTATATTGAAGCGGTACGAGTTGCTGTACAGAGAAGTCCGGGAAATCGTGTAGAAAGGCAGCAGTGCAACTGGGAATATCCAGACGCTCCATTCAACGCATTCTTAAAAGTGACCTCCATATGTACCCATACAAGATGACCTGTGCACAGAAGCTCACTGAAGAACACAAGCTGTAGAGACTACTGTTTCCTCAGTGGGCGGAGGATAGTGAAGAAACACTCAACAACGTTTGGTTTTCAGACGAGGTCCATTTTCATTTACACGGTGTGGTTAACAAACAAAATGTATGCTTTTGGGCCACTGAAAACCCACAAGTGCTTCATGAACGACAACATTATGCTCCGAGGATTACAGCGTGGGCAGCAATTTCCAGTCACGCAGTTATTGGACCCTTTTTCTTTGAAGAAACTGTGAACAGCGAGCGTTATTTGAGCGTGCTTCGCAATAGCTTCATTCAACAGCTTCTTGCTACTGCCTTGCCCTTCAACACGCAGTGGTTCATGCAAGATGGAGCAAGGCCACATACTGCAAACACTGTGTTGGAGTTTTTACACGAGCATTTCGACATGCGGATCATTTCACTCAGGTTTCTAGGTCGCTTCAATGACAGACAAAATTGGACCCCCAATAGTACAGACCTCAATCCATGTGACTTTTTTCTTTGGGGGTACCTAAAGGAAAAAGTTTTTCCGAAACGTCCACGTGATTTAATGGAGCTCAGAGGACTTATTCTTCAAGCTTGCAGTGAAATTACGGAAGACACGTGCCGTAGGGTGATCACTAACTTCAGTTTTCGTTTGAAGGAAGTTAGGAAACGAAATGGTGTACATATTGAGGATGTGCTGAGTTAGAATAAATCTTCATGGACGGCTCTTCATTGTAGTATATGTTCCTTTCAGATTTTATTGACAATAAAGTTTATATTCAAAAACAAAATGGTAACACATTTTGTGCGCCATCCTGTATTTAGTATTACAGACCTGTGGCCTTGAAACTGTTGTTGTTGTTGTTGTTGTGCTCTTCAGTCTGAAGATTGGTTTGATACAGCTCTCCGTGCTCTTCGAGCCTCTTCATCTCTGAATAACTACTGCAACCTGAATGGTTACTGTATTCATCCCTTAGTCTCCCTCTACGATTTTTACCCCCTCTCTCCCCTACCCATTTCCGACCATTACGAGATTGGTGATCCCTTGATGTCTCAGAGTGCGTCCTACCAACCGGCCTCTTCTTATAGTCAACTTGGGCCGCAAATTTCTTTTCTCCCCAATTCCGTTTAGCACTTTCTCATTAGCTACGTCCTCTACCTATCTAATCTTAAACATTCTTCTATAGAACCACATTTCAAAAGCTTCTATTCTCTTTCTGCCTAAATTGTTTATCGACCCTATTTCACTTCCATACATGACTGCACTCCACACGAATCCTTCAGAAAAGACACTTAAATCGATACTCGATGTTAACAAAATTTCTCTTCTTCAGGAAGGCTTCTCTTGTTATTGCTATTCTACATTTTATGTCCTCTCTACTTCGGCCATCATCAGTTATTTTGCTGCCCAAGTAGCAAAACTCATCGAATACTTCAACCATCTCGTTTCCTAACCTAATTTCCTCGCCATCAGCTGGTTTATTTCGACTACACTTCATTATCCTTGTTTTGCTTTTGTTGATGTTCATCTTATATCCTATTTTCAAGACACTGTCCTTTCCGTTCAGCTGCTCTTCCAAGTCTTTTGCTGTCTCTGACAGAATTACAGTGTCATCAGCAAATCTCCAATTTTCTATTTCTTCTCTCTGAAGTTTAATTCCTACTCCAATTTTTCTTTTGTTTCCTTTAGTGCTTGTTCAATGTACAGCTGGAATACCATTGGGGATAGGCTACAACCCTCTCTAGCCCCCTTCTCAACCATAGTTTCCCTTTCGTGCCCCTCGAGTCTTACAGTTGCAATTTGGTTTCTGTACAACTTGTAAATAACCTTTCGCTCCCTGTACAGTATTTTACTCCTGACACCTTCAGAATTTCAAATAGAGTATTCCAGTCAACATTGAAAAAAGCTTTCTTTAAGTCCATAAACGTATGTTTGCGTTTCTTTAACCTGTCTTCTAAGATAAGTCGTAGGGTTAGTACTGCCTTGCGTGAAAATACAAGGATTAAAATCAGAATACCTGCACATATCAATGAAGGTTGCTTACAGGGACCTAGCTAGGCAGGTACGCTCATTCCCAACACCGGACGCAACACTGCCTTCTTTAATGATCATTATTGCAAAATCCTCTGTTAATGAATATAGAAGACATAACGGAACACAGTATCCAATCCATGCACACAACGAGAACCTTAAAAGTAAAAATCTGTAGGATTACATCGTAAAATCATAGAACAGACGGTGCTGACGCCTTCTGGCGTGTATTTCAGAGTTCGTCGCGTATCATGAACCATACTCGAACATGGTGTTGCAACCATTATATCAACATGACGCTGAAATAATTCAAACGAAACCAAAAGAATTGGGTAACATTGACATTATTTTTTATTCTAATAGATTTTCCAAGTGTCTTTTTGATAGACGATGTTTAAAATACAGTGTAGGTATAAAAATACACAAGACAATGTAAAAGATTTTAAGAAACAAAAATTGCAAATTCGTCACAATTGATATTTAGATAGGGTGACTGTAATCACACCCTCTGACCTTAATTTTAACACTCATACATTTTTTAATAACGTACAAAAACAATGTAGATACAAATATACATACAACACCACTGTTATTTTTATGACTGTACGCTGAATCCAACAGAGTTTTACTTTTAAGGCTCTTGGTGTGTGCATGGATCATGCCTACGATTTTCAATAATAAATGATTCTGTGATAATGGTCATTCGAGAGGGAGCAATTGCGTCCGGTGTTGGCAGTGAGCATAGCTGCCTAGGTCCCTGTAAGCAGCTAGCCCAGTTGCATTTGCACCTTCGGTCTGACAAGTACTCTTCATTGGTATAGGCTGATATTGCAATTTTACTGTTTGTATTTATGAGTCCACAGGACTTTAATACGAGCTATGTTGATGAAAATGATCTGTTCTGAATGTTCCTACTTGCATAGTTGGGCAAATGTGGTGTGTTATAGTGCAGTCTGATTATTTTATTATTGTCTTATACACAGCACTGATGATGGTCACGCATTGACTGAAATCGATTTGCAACAGAAATAAAGTTTTTTATTTCAGCGACGAATGCTGATCCTTTTTTTATTTGTTATTAGGCCTAATACTGGTGTGGCAGTCGTGGTACACGCAATTCCTGATGGAGTCCCCATTCATCTGGTTACGTGTTAAAGCACAAGAAATGCTCTTATGAATGTCCATAAAATTGTTTAATGTTTATTTTGTAATTGTGACTTGGATGTCATAACGCCAGAATTCAGTACGTATTAGTCCAGGACACGCTGCGGTGCACGAAGACCTGTCACTACGCAGACCAGAGAGGCTAACCCCACCGTCTTATATGTCCGCTGAGAGTGCCGCCGACAGCTTTCACCAAAAATTCTGAAACTATTAAAAGGTATAGTGTGCCGTACATTTGTTCAGAATTTAATGGCTTCCAACCTTTTACGTGCAGAACATAAGTAGTACCATGTTTACTGTACAGGAAGTCGGTTCGTGTCGAAGACATATGGTCTTGGATACACAAATTGTCCGGAGGCTGCTAACGTGTGCATTGGGTCGTAACGATAAAGAGACCACTGTATGTGTATATTTTCAAGTTCCCTGCCACGATGAATTTTGGTAGGATATGGTTCGCTCGTTTCGTGGTTGAGGAGTTATTTTTTGCTTAATAGGCACTGTTATGCTGGGAGATCTGTGATTATGGTCTATAGTTTGCCGAGTTTGCAATTATTTACAGTTATTTATTGGTAGGAAAGTATTTGATGAGCTGTAAGCAACAAGACCTGAAGAGTATGAGTTTTGGTTTGAGGAAAGCGAACTGGGATCCGTAAGCTTCTGTGCTGTTAATCTAGAGATTTGGTAACCACTGTCAAAGGTAATTGAGATGTGGATAGTGTGTTATGTGGCACTCTCTGAGGTAGTAGAGATGAGGCTGTTTTGTTGATGGTGAATTGGTATTTGGGCCTTCAGCGTAGTAGCTCAAGAGTGTTGTTTTATTGTGCTAGACCCTAGTGTATGTATACGAAAGTTAGGCTAGTTCCTACAGCGTTAATTTGCCCCTGCCCTAGCATTATTTGAGGTTTGTTGTTGTTGTGGTCTTCAGTCTTGAGACTGGTTTGATGCAGCTCTCCATGCTACTCTATCCTGTGCAAGCTTCTTCATCTCCCAGTACCTACTGCAACCTACATCCTTCTGAATCTGCTTAGTGTATTCATCTCTTGGTCTCACCCTACGATTTTTACCCTCCACGCTGCCCTCCAATACTAAATTGCTGATCCCTTGATGCCTCAGAACATGTCCTACCAACCGACCCCTTCTTCTGGTCAAGTTGTGCCACAAACTCCTCTTCTCCCCAATCCTATTCAGTACCTCCTCATTAGTTATGTGATCTACCCATCTAATCTTCAGCATTCTTCTGTAGCACCACATTTCGAAAGCTTCTATTCTCTTCTTGTCCAAACTATTTACCGTCCATGTTTCACTTCCATACATGGCTACACTCCATACAAATACTTTCAGAAATGACTTCCTGACACTTAAATCTATACTCGATGTTAACAAATTTCTCTTCTTCAGAAACGATTTCCTTGCCATTGCCAGTCTACATTTTATATCCTCTCTACTTCGACCATCATCAGTTACTTTGCTCCCCAAATAGCAAAACTCCTTTACTACTTTAAGTGTCTCATTTCCTAATCTAATACCCTCAACATCACCCGATTTAATTCGACTACATTCAATTATCCTCGTTTTCCTTTTGTTGATGTTCATCTTATATCCTCCCTTCAAGACACCATCCATTCCGTTCAACTGCTCTTCCAAGTCCTTTGCTGTCTCTGACAGAATTACAGTGTCATCGGCAAACCTCAAAGTTTTTATTTCTTCTCCATGGATTTTAATACCTACTCCGAATTTTTCTTTTGTTTCCTTTACTGCTTGCTCAATATACAGATTGAATAACATCGGGGAGAGGCTACAACCCTGTCTTACTCCCTTCCCAACCACTGCTTCCCTTTCATGTCCCTCGACTCTTATAACTGCCATCTGGTTTCTGTACAAATTGTAAATAGCCTTTCGCTCCCTGTATTTTACCCCTGCCACCTTTAGAATTTGAAAGAGAGTATTCCAGTTAACATTGTCAAAAAGCTTTCTCTAAGTCTACAAATGCTAGAAACGTAGGTTTGTCTTTCCTTAATCTTTCTTCTAAGATAAGTCGTAAGGTCAGTATTGCCTCACGTGTTCCAGTATTTCTACGGAATCCAAACTGATCTTCCCCGAGGTCGGCTTCTACTAGTTTTTCCATTCATCTGTAAAGAATTCGCGTTAGTATTTTGCAGCCGTGGCTTATTAAACTGATAGTTCGGTAATTTTCACATCTGTCAACACCTGCCTTCTTTGGGATTGGAATTTTTATATTCTTCTTGAAGTCTGAGGGTATTTCGCCTGTTTCATACATCTTGCTCACCAGATTGTAGAGTTTTGTCAGGACTGGCTCTCCCAAGGCCGCCAGTAGTTCCAATGGAATGTTGTCTACTCCGGGGGCCTTGTTTCGATTCAGGTCTTTCAGTGCTCTGTCAAACTCTTCACGCAGTATCGTATCTCCCATTTCATCTTCATCTACATCCTCTTCCATTTCCAGAATATTGTCCTCAAGTACATCGCCCTTGTATAGACCCTCTATATACTCCTTCCACCTTTCTGCTTTCCCTTCTTTGCTTAGAACTGGGTTTCCATCTGAGCTCTTGATATTCATACAAGTGGTTCTCTTCTCTCCAAAGGTCTCTTTAATTTTCCTGTAGGCAGTATCTATCTTACCCCAAGTAAGATAAGCCTCTACATCCTTACATTTGTCCTCTAGCCATCCCTGCTTAGCCATTTTGCACTTCCTGTCGGTCTCATTTTTGAGACGTTTGTATTCCTTTTTGCCTGCTTCATTTACTGCATTTTTATATTTTCTCCTTTCATCAATTAAATTCAATATTTCTTCTGTTACCCAAGGATTTCTACTAGCCCTCGCCTTTATACCTATTTGATCCTGTGCTGCCTTCACTACTTCATCCCTCAAAGCTACCCATTCTTCTTCTACTGTATTTCTTTCCCCGATTCCTGTCAATTGTTCCCTTATGCTCTCCCTGAAACTCTGTACAACCTCTGGTTCTTTCAGTTTATCCAGGTCCCATCTCCTTAAACTCCCACCTTTTTGCAGTTTCTTCAGTTTTAATCTACAGGTCATAACCAATAGATTGTGGTCAGAATCCACATCTGCCCCTGGAAATGTCTAACAATTTAAAACCTGGTTCCTAAATCTCTGTCTTACCATTATATAATCTATCTGATACCTTTTAGTATCTCCAGGGTTCTTCCATGTATACAACCCTCTTTCATGATTCTTAAACCAAGTGTTAGCTATGATTAGGTTGTGCTCTGTGCAAAATTCTACCAGGCGGCTTCCTCTTTCATTTCTTAGCCCCAATCTATATTCACCTACTACGTTTCCTTCTCTCCCTTTTCCTACGATCGAATTCCAGTCACCCATGACTATTAAATTTTCGTCTCCCTTCACTATCTCAAGAATTTCTTTTATTTCATCATACATTTCTTCAATTTCTTCGTCATCTGCAGAGCTAGTTGGCATATAAACTTGTACTACTGTAGTAGGTGTGGGCTTCGTATCTATCTTGGCCACAATAATGCGT
This sequence comes from Schistocerca nitens, assembly GCF_023898315.1. Lineage (NCBI taxonomy): Eukaryota > Metazoa > Arthropoda > Insecta > Orthoptera > Acrididae > Schistocerca > Schistocerca nitens. The sequence goes on from NC_064614.1 coordinate 447,849,319, forward strand.
TCACTAAGCTGTTTGTAGTAGCTTACCCGCGTTCCTATTTTCCTATTCATTATTAAACCTACTCCTGCATTACCCCTATTTGACTTTGTGTTTATAACCCTGTAGTCACCTGACCAGAAGTCTTGTTCCTCCTGCCACCGAACTTCACTAATTCCCACTATATCTAACTGTAACCTATCCATTTCCCTTTTCAAATTTTCTAACCTACCTGCCCGATTAAGGGACCTGACATTCCACGCTCCGATCCGTAGAACGCCAGTTTTCTTTCTCCTGATAACGACATCCTCTTGATTAGTCCCCGCCCGGAGATCGGAATGGGGGACTATTTTACCTCCGAAATATTTTACCCAAGAGGACGCCATCATCATTTAATCATACAGTAAAGCTGTATGTCCTCAGGAAAAATTACGGCTGTAGTTTCCCCTTGCTTTCAGCCGTTCGCAGTACCAGCACAGCAAGGCCGTTTTGGTTATTGTTACAAGGCCAGATCAGTCAATCATCCGGACTGTTGCCCTTCCAACTACTGAAAAGGCTGCTGCCCCTCTTCAGGAATCACACGTTTGTCTGCCCTCTCAACAGATACCCCTCCGTTGTGGTTGTACCTACGGTACGGCTATCTGTATCGCTGAGGCACGCAAGCCTCCCCACCAACGGCAAGGTCCATGGTTCATGGAGGGGGGGGGGGGGAGGTTATTTGAGGTACACTACAAATATTGAAAGAACCATTAAAAGGTACAAATTTAGAGCAAATATATCACTTATCATTATTAATTCTGTCGAGTGACCATTCGACCTAGGGATTGTAGTGTCACACGTAATGCCAACACCTGAAGGGGCTGTGAGCTTTGAAAAAAAAGTGTAATTGTATGGTTAAAAGTGGTGGTGGCACCAAAATTTTTGTTTAATTTTTTTGGTGCTTCCGGTAGTGGGACGTAGATTTTTGCTGACATTTGTGCGCTACGACGATTTTGGCTGTACTATATTGGAATAAAAACAAAAATAAAGCTACGTTGCTCAAAAGAAAATAATTAGTTCCCGACTCATAATTTTGAATATGATTCCTTTCTACGACTTATATTTGAAACGAAGACTAACGATCTTAAGAATACATTTTTTGGAAAATGTCCTATTAAGAAAGGCAGAGAAAATATTTGCTAGATGTGAAAATTACCGAACTATCAGTTTAATAAGTCACAGCTGCAAAATACTAACGCGAATTCTTTACAGACGAATGGAAAAACTAGTAGAAGCCGACCTCGGGGAAGATCAGTTTGGATTCGGTAGAAATGTTGGAACACGTGAGGCAATACTAACCTTACGACTTATCTTAGAAGAAAGATTAAGAAAAGGCAAACCTACGTTTCTAGCATTTGTAGACTTAGAGAAAGCTCTTGACAACGTTAACTGGAATACTCTCTTTCAAATTCTAAAGGTGGCAGGGGTAAAATACAGGGAGCGAAAGGCTATTTACAATTTGTACAGAAACCAGATGGCAGTTATAAGAGTCGAGGGGCATGAAAGGGAAGCAGTGGTTGGGAAAGGAGTGAGACAGGGTTGTAGCCTCTCCCCGATGTTATTCAATCTGTATATTGAGCAAGCAGTAAAGGAAACAAAAGAAAAATTCGGAGTAGGTATTAAAATTCATGGAGAAGAAGTAAAAACTTTGAGGTTCGCCGATGACATTGTAATTCAGTCAGAGACAGCAAAGGACTTGGAAGAGCAGTTGAACGGAATGGACAGTGTATTGAAAGGAGGATATAAGATGAACATCAACAAAAGCAAAACGAGGATAATGGAATGTAGTCAAATTAAATCGGGTGATGCTGAGGGTATTAGATTAGGAAATGAGACACTTAAAGCAGTAAAGGAGTTTTGCTATTTAGGGAGTAAAATAACTGATGATGGTCGAAGTAGAGAGGATATAAAATGTAGACTGGCAATGGGAAGGAAATCGTTTTTGAAGAAGAGAAATTTGTTAACATCGAGTACAGATTTAAGTGTCAGGAAGTCGTTTCTGAAAGTATTTGTATGGAGTGTAGCCATGTATGGAAGTGAAACATGGACGATAACCAGTTTTGACAAGAAGAAAATAGAAGCTTTCGAAATGTGGTGCTACAGAAGAATGCTGAAGATAAGGTGGGTAGATCACGTAACTAATGAGGAGGTATTGATAGGATTGGGGAGAAGAGAAGTTTGTGGCACAACTTGACTAGAAGAAGGGATCGGTTGGTAGGACATGTTTTGAGGCATCAAGGGATCACAAATTTAGCATTGGAGGGCAGCGTGGAGAGTAAAAATCGTAGAGGGAGACCAAGAGATGAATACACTAAGCAGATTCAGAAGGATGTAGGTTGCAGTAGGTACTGGGAGATGAAGAAGCTTGCACAGAAGAGAGTAGCATGGAGAGTTGCATCAAACCAGTCTCAGGACTGAAGACCACAACAACAACAACAACATAGTCATGACTGCGCTGAAGTTGTCATAAAGATTTAATGAAGTTAAGACTGTCTAGTTGTGAAAAGGAAAACTATTATTCTTAAAAGAGGTTAATTGAGGAGCATAGCGTCAGATATTCTTTTCGAATTATTCACGTAAGGTAAATAGTTTACTTACTGCAAAGACAAACGAAAATGGAAATAGCTGGCTGGATATTATGGTCGTGACAGAAAAGAAGGGGAAGCCAGTATAGGTGGTAAATAATATCGTTGTATCTGCTTGCAACGTAATCTCTGGTACAGTATCGAGCTGATAGAACGAAAGAACGTAATTTTTGCTGGATTTAATTTTATTTTTAAGCAACAAGTTTAACTAAGTAATTTTGCTATTTAAACTGACACACTCTCACAGACTGAAAGCTTTTATTTACAATCTAATAATAAGTTTGAACGGATTAGCTTCTATAGATAGCACGATTTTTAATACAACTATACGGTAGACAATTCATAGTACAATCAGGTTTAAAGTGGCTTAAGTTTTGCATATCGATGCAATTAATTTCATCCAGCTAGGTATAATATTACCAGGCACACAGCTGCGTTTAACTGCATTTTTTGTAACGCGCTATCTGTGGGTGCTTATGTATACTATTGTCCCAGTCCTAGAAATTCTCGCATATGTATGAGCACCCCTTAAGAGACAGCAAATCCTTTCTGATATCAAGACAGTCCGGTGCGTTAACTTTAAGGATGCTTATACGTATATTATTTCAGTTGTCCTGTAAAAGCTATATTAAAGTACCTGGACGCAAAAGGTGATACGTAGTACATTTGTAAGTTGCTCTCTATGTTTTTGTTTCTGTATGAAATTTAGCTCCATGTTACCTCCGCCGGCCGGTGTGGCCGTGCGGTTAAAGGCGCTTCAGTCTGGAACCGCGTGACCGCTACGGTCGCAGGTTCGAATCCTGCTTCGGGCATGGATGTGTGTGATGTCCTTAGGTTAGTTAGGTTTAATTAGCTCTAAGTTCTAGGCGACTGATGACCTTAGAAGTTAAGTCGCATAGTGCTCAGAGCCATTTGAACCATTTTGTTACCTCCCGCTCTATAAAATCTACGTATTTCAAAAACTATGTATTCGTGAACAGTTATCCATCTTAAACTCCTATGTTAACGTCTGACTAAACAAAACCTAATTTGAACTTAACTACAACTGATCTGAATGCAACTGAAGTAAAACAATTATCATTATTATTTCTACTTACCTTGTGTCTGGAAAACTTTGTTGCAGATTTCTCGAAAGCACAACGCCAAACAGCAAGCAGGCAGAGGCTGAGCTACATTTTTGTTTCTAAATACATGCTCAAATTGCTGCATGTGACAATACGTAAAGATAAACAGTGGGGTGGGGACAGTAACTATTCCTATGAAATGATATTTCAAGACAATGAGTTTAGAATGAAGTATATATTCAAAAAGCCAGAGTAAAACTTCACGTGATCTTCACACATAACATGGGTATGAACCATACTATGCTTAACAAAGTGCACAATGATTTAAAGACGGTAGAACTTTAACAGAGACTTTCTATAAGAATCAAACACCTTAATGAATTAACATGTTAATAGTTCAGCGAAGTGGGATGGTTTTTCTCTCAGCTCTGAGCAAGTTAACTAGCTGACAATAATCATTCCTAGCTGCGCAGTGCAGCAACCTTACCTCAAACTTCTCTTCAAGAAAAATGACATTATTCAGAATTTATATTCCTTTCACCTATCATACTCATCCTTGCTGTCCTTTCTTTATCTAACAGATACAATCACAAGTCCACACAGCACTACTAAATACGTCCATAACCTACCACACTTCTACTAAGAATGTATCTGACGGCGCAGAGGCAAAGACTGTACCACAAGACCAACGATTGTTTAACAGTAACGTAACTGCTCTCTCTCTGACGTGCATATCTATGACATACAAAATCAAAATGACACGACCAACTCACAACTTACACATTGTACTCATATATCGTACCTCGTTTCTGAGGGGGAATAGTACATGGGGATCTCTGGTCTACGATGTTTCTGAATGGTCTGTCTGTCCTTGGATTCCCTAAGCGATATCGGGTACGGTGCCTTAAAGAAGACCAGGGATAGATCCTTGCATATGTCCACTATTTAAATGATGCCGCATTTGGTGACGTCGGTATCAGTGTTGCAGTAAACTTCAAGAAATAGTGCGATGTGGATGATGAATAGATCTGAACATAATCTATGATTTAGAGACCGAGAGATAGCGAGAGAGAGGTAGGGAGACAGAGAGAGACGTCGTGAAGAATCATACTTCGTGAATTGGAAGATGGAAAGTGCAACACATTCTCGTCTACCCTCTGCACAAGAAAATATATTACTGAAGGTACAAGTTCTCTTTCTTACAACTCAAACAGTTCCACTACTCATCAATCCACAAAATAATTAGGACTAAGATATGAAATGTCAATGTTATAACTAAAGTAAAAAAAATGAGGAAGCCGTCAACAATCCGAGGACTGTTTCGAACATCTTAGTGCCCCACGCACGGTCCCGTTGAAGGTGGTATGTTGCTGCCTTCCTCCGACCTTTGAAGTGACTTGCCCAGCAGGTACAGGAAAACTACAGTTTAATGTGGATTCCGAGCCCATTTCATATCTACATTTTTCACATTAACCAATAATGCAAGAATGAAAGAAGTCATAAGTGGCAGATAGAAAACCTTTAACGTCATACGAATCAGAAATCCAAAATTCCGATCATAATTTTGCATTTTGTCTTGTTGAACTCGGATACTCGTAATTATTTTCAAGTTTTACATGTTATTCGAGTTTATTTAAAATCTGAAATGTAATAAAAGTACAGCCACTTTCCCTTCACTTACAGAAACTACATTTGTTCCGTCGGATTTTCGCCCGTTTCCATTAGCTACTGATCACTGTAAAGTTGACATTCCCATTGAAAACACGTATGGGATAATGTAAAAAGATTCCTTGTGCCTGTCTGTAATTAACCAATTCTTCCGTCTAGAGAGTGGTCTGGTGACAAGAGTCGGAAGACGTTAGCTAACAAATAAGGAGCTTCAAGCTTCGACCATAAGTCAGTCCAAAGATTATCTTCTAACACTTATCGAGGTTTTCATGTCTGGCAGCGCAATATGTGAAAATGAATAAGGAGAATCACAAACAGGAGGAAGACAAAGGCATCAATAGAATCACTCCCAGTAAATCACTGTGAAGATCAGTAAATTTGAGATTAATACTTCTCTCGTGACAGTATTGTGCTTAAGTTACCTATGCAAATAGTATTTAAAATATTCACGACATTTCTGCATGAATGATTGAAAGTCAACTCATAAAAGCGAAATCGAGTGTCCACTACAGAATCGACCTCTTTCACCTGCCACTTTTGTGACTCATATGTGTATGAATTCTCTTTACGTGTACTAAATATGTTACCACGTATGCTGCTCTTTACCGTCCATTAAACGTACAATTTCAGAATATTCATTTCACACACAGTTGAAGAAATTTTACACAAACAGTATATTAAAAGAAATTTATGTCTAATGTAGTCCATACCCAAACGCAGAAAAAATATTTCGGTCATCAACACAGTGGTCCAACTCACCTGTGCTTCTATTCGTTGATGGACCGCATACGCTATGTACATAAAAACGAAAAAAAATGAAAGAAAACGGTGCACCACTAAAAAAATTGTCCGAATTGGAGGGAGATCAGTAGATGAGATGTGCATGTGCAGACCAATAAATGATTACAGTTTCAGAAAAACTGCTTGATTTATTCAATTGAAAGATCTTCAAAAACTGAGAAAATGAATAACGCATTGGTCCATCTCTGGCTCCCGTGAAAGCAGTTATTCGGTTTGGCATTGATTGACAGAGGTGTCGAATGTCTTCATGAGGGATACCGTGCCAAATTCTGTCCAACTGGAGGGTTAGATCGTCTGAATCCCAAGCTGATTGGAGGGCGCTGCCCGAAATGCTCCAAACGTTCTCAACTGCGGAGAGATCCGGCGATCTTACTGGCCAAGGTAGAGTTCGGTAAGCAGGAAGATAAGCAGTAGAAACTCTCACTGTGTGGAGGCGGGCATTATGTTGTAAGCTCAGGATGACTTGCCATGAAGGGCAACGAAAAGAGGCGTAGAGTATCATCGACATACCGCTGTGCTATAAGGGTGGGCAGATGGCAACCAAACGGATCCTGCTATGGAAAGAAATGACATCCTAGACCATCAATACTGAGTGTCGGACCGTATGACGGATGTCAGTCAGGTTCGTATCCCACCACTGTTCGGGGCACCTCCCGACTCGTCTTTGCTGGTCTTTGGTGCCTGGAATCTCATTGGCAGGAGTAGAATTGTCTTTAGTACTGGGTCCCGCTTTGAAGTGAGCAATGCTGAATAGTGAAGACGTGTCTGGGTACAACCCAGACAGCGGTGGGATACCAACCTGTCACCTGCCACATGGCCCGAGAGCCAGGAATGATGGTCTGGGGTGTCTTTTCATTTCCAGTCGGCTCGGGATTTTGACTGACTAACATGCCAGTTGGACAGAACTTGGCACAATACCCCTCTGGAGGGCATCCAATAACCCTATCAATCAATGCAAAAACGAACAACTGCTTTCATAACGGTCAGAGGTTGACTAGCGTATTATTGACTTGCTTAATTTTTGAAGCTCTTTGTCTTGAATAAATCATCCACTTTTCCTGGAATTATAATCGTTTATTTATCTGTTCATGTACATCACATCTACCGATTTCTTTTTACTTTGTCGTAGACATCCAGATATAGGGATAACTGGCGGAGGAGATTCCGCACGATGGCCATTGGGAGATTAAAGACCTAAGCATCTATTTTCTAAGATTCCATTTACTGCAAAAATTTATAGAGAGTTGTTTTGGACTCTTATTGGTGCTCTTACCCTCTCTCACCGTTAAAACGAGGTAAGGAGAATCTAAAAATAAGCGCTCGTAAACCTGGCAATCTTTTTCATACTGTACCTGAGTAATCATGTAAGATCATGAATCCGGTTTCTACCCTCAGACACTGAATACAGCCCATTAATAATGCAATTTCACTTCGTAGGTAGAGTCTGGAGGTGGCAAAAGTTACGCAACCGCACTGAGATAGCTAGAACAGTGCCAGCAAACCTCATACAACATTTCCTCATTGTGTATTAAAATTCCGTCTTACAGGCTTGATTTGTGAAGGAAAAATGTGCTTATCATTTGTTTCTTATAGTACCTAATAACTTGAAAATGGAGGGCTTGTGTGGTGGAAGCAATTATTTACAATGACACCGTCTTAGCCGCCGTATACCTGTAAGAACTGCATTTGCACAGCTTACCTGAACTTTTGATAAGTTCTTAAGAAAGATAAGTGCAAGCGCTGCAACAGTGTGTAGCGGAACACCTCAGCAAAATTCAATATAACTGAATCTTGGACGTTTGGTATGTAGCAATTCTTAAATATTCAAACGTGGAGGTAAGGACAGCGTGATGGAATCACTGACCGAAGGAATACGTGTAAGATAATGAATTTCACGAAAATAAAATGTATGAAAACCCCGTGTAATATATAAATAAATCAGATATACGAAGTTACCCGCCATGGATAAAGGCAAACGTTAGATTAGAGCATTTAACGTGCCCTCCGAAATTATAGCAAAAGAGTACGTAAAATTAAATTTACATACTTCAGAGAAATAAACTTACGAGTGAGAGCATCTGTTTGTAAATCACTTGAGTTTACGGTTGATTAACTCAGAGACAAGTAGCCATTACCACGTGTTGTAACCTCCCCGCAAAAATTTAAAAGATGATATTCAAATGTAAATGGACCTAGCGGTAAATGTAACCTCCCAGAGAAATTTAATGACAGTGACAATAAATGAAAATTAGCAATCTGACCCAAGTACAAATTCTCCACAAAATGTAAGTCAAATTAATGATTATGAAATCTCAGTCACAATGAAAATGCAAGTAGACCGAAAAGTCGATCTTAGGCCCTGTTCACTAATTAAACTGAAATTCTTACCTTAGTAAAACTGTATCTGCTCTTATTCTGCGCCACAGCTTAGAGGAAATGCATCGCAATAATATTTTTTTTAATTTAACTGAAAATTTTCTTTAAGGAAATGCAAGGGAATCAAATGATTTTTTTTTTTGTAAAAAATTGCTTTGAAATCAAAATTATTATTGGGGCGATTCTTGAAAGTTAATTACAATAAATATACATTAAATTATCTGATGAGCGCAATGCTGCTTGAATACGTTATTTAATAAAAATATACCTCGTCCTGAATCATGACCAGAGTGCGATGTCGACGCCCGCCGACTCCTCACACACAACTAAACTCTCTCGCATCTAGACCGCGACTGCGTCATCTCCGACGCGCTACCCGCAACTGCTAGCTCGCAACTGCACTGGGCTACCACTACCGACAGACTGCTGTTCGCTACTGCGAGTCGAGCGCAACTGCACTAACTACATGCTCTCTGGTCAGAGATTCTGTGGCTCGCCATCGCTGCCCATGAAACGTACGCGTTTCAGTGTTCCAATGAGATCAAAAACGAGAACGAAGGTAAAACATTTTCCACGGCGAGTCCGTATGCAAAATTTTCCATAACCCCAATATTCTCACTATTTTCAATTGTGTGAATACAATCCAAATGCTCGCAGCTTGCTGCGAACGAAATACGATAATTTAAAACAAAATAATAAATCTTTTTTTTATTTTTCCGGAGAAAGCGTTTTTGTAATACTCTCAGATAGTTTTTCGAGCTTGTAAGAGGTGAGGTATGCGCTGTATGCGCTGCCTGCAATAGGCAAGGCATAGGAGAGTCTCTGACCAGAGAGCAGTATGACGTTAGTTGTTGCTTGTCGTGAGTCTGCGCTTGTCTGCGCGTGTCGACAGTAGTCTTGAGTAGTCTGCGTGAGTCGGCGGTAGTCGGCGCGTGTCGGCTGTCTGGTCTGCTCGGGACTCTGGTCAGGACTCTGGAGGATTAGTATTGTTGTAGAAGGTAAAGAAGCAGCCTTGCGCATATCTAGTAATGTATATTAATTGTCATTTAATTTCTTTCAAAAAAAAGCCCCAATAACAATTTTTATAATATAAAGCAATTAAAAAAAGGCATTCATTTCAATTTAAATTTTTTTCCAATGAATAATTATTCCTTTCACGAATCAGAAAGCATAGGCCAGCATTGCACGGAGCTGTGCCGAAAATTTTTATGTAAGAGCAGATATACACTCCTGGAAATTGAAATAAGAACACCGTGAATTCATTGTCCCAGGAAGGGGAAACTTTATTGACACATTCCTGGGGTCAGATACATCACATGATCACACTGACAGAACCACAGGCACATAGACACAGGCAACAGAGCATGCACAATGTCGGCACTAGTACAGTGTATATCCACATTTCGCAGCAATGCAGGCTGCTATTCTCCCATGGAGACGATCGTAGAGAGGCTGGATGTAGTCCTGTGGAACGGCTTGCCATGCCATTTCCACCTGGCGCCTCAGTTGGACCAGCGTTCGTGCTGGACGTGCAGACCGCGTGAGACGACGCTTCATCCAGTCCCAAACATGCTCAATGGGGGACAGATCCGGAGATCTTGCTGGCCAGGGTAGTTGACTTACACCTTCTAGAGCACGTTGGGTGGCACGGGATACATGCGGACGTGCATTGTCCTGTTGGAACAGCAAGTTCCCTTGCCGGTCTAGGAATGGTAGAACGATGGGTTCGATGGCGGTTTGGATGTACCGTGCACTATTCAGTGTCCCCTCGACGATCACCAGTGGTGTACGGCCAGTGTAGGAGATCGCTCCCCATACCATGATGCCGGGTGTTGGCCCTGTGTGCCTCGGTCGTATGCAGTCCTGATTGTGGCGCTCACCTGCACGGCGCCAAACAAGCATACGACCATCATTGGCACCAAGGCAGAAGCGACTCTCATCGCTGAAGACGACACGTCTCCATTCGTCCCTCCATTCACGCCTGTCGCGACACCACTGGAGGCGGGCTGCACGATGTTGGGGCGTGAGCGGAAGACGGCCTAACGGTGTGCGGGACCGTAGCCCAGCTTCATGGAGACGGTTGCGAATGGTCCTCGCCGATACCCCAGGAGCAACAGTGTCCCTAATTTGCTGGGAAGTGGCGGTGCGGTCCCCTACGGCACTGCGTAGGATCCTACGGTCTTGGCGTGCATCCGTGCGTCGCTGCGGTCCGGTCCCAGGTCGACGGGCACGTGCACCTTCCGCCGACCACTGGCGACAACATCGATGTACTGTGGAGACCTGACGCCCCACGTGTTGAGCAATTCGGCGGTACGTCCACCCGGCCTCCCGCATGCCCACTATACGCCCTCGCTCAAAGTCCGTCAACTGCACATACGGTTCACGTCCACGCTGTCACGGCATGATACCAGTGTTAAAGACTGCGATGGAGCTCCGAATGCCACGGCAAACTGGCTGACACTGACGGCGGCGGTGCACAAATGCTGCGCAGCTAGCGCCATTCGACGGCCAACACCGCGGTTCCTGGTGTGTCCGCTGTGCCGTGCGTGTGATCATTGCTTTTACAGCCCTCTCGCAGTGTCCGGAGCAAGTATGGTGGGTCTGACACACCGGTGTCAATGTGTTCTTTTTTCCATTTCCAGGAGTGTATTTGCAGTTTTTATTGAGGTAAGAATTTTTGTTTTTTTTATTCAGAATATAGGGCCGAGGCGCAGCGTTGCTGTCGTCATAAAATTTACCAGGTTACTGAATTTTTTTTATTATTTCCGGGTTTAGGAATAAAATTTTGTGGGAACATTAAATGTGAATGCATTTCTGCACAGAGACTATAATTGGGAGCCAATTTTGTTCAGAGGTCACAATATTAAAAAATTCGTTTAATTATTATTTTTGTGAGAAGTTTACGCATGGTTCATTTGCATTTAATTATAATAATTTTTTTGGGAGGTTACATATGGTTCAAATACATTAATAATTTCTGTGGGGAGGTTACACTCAAGTGTAAGTAGCAAGTATTGAATATTACAAAACACTATTTAGAACTCATCTGATTGCAGTAATTATTGGCACTCACTGGCCAGTTACAAAGTATTCATATACTTTTACAAAACATTATTCAGTATTATTCAGAAGTCATCATTCAGAATAAGAGCTAATTATTGGAATAGCATTAATGCATAAGTCATCATTCAGTATTACTCAGAACTCATCATTCAAGTGACATAGAACATATTTAAAATGTAACACACTGTAATTATTACTCAAGGTCTGTAGTCGACTAATACATAGACATAATGGATTCAATACAACAGAGTAATTTGTATTATATTTAGAACTATAAATATATCTTAAACTGCTAGCATTATTTGGTTGTATACTGGTAATAGTTGGGACTGGTAATAAGTATTTTTTTTATTTATGTAATTTTTTTTTTGCTAGCAATGGATTGTGGTGGGATCGATAATTAATTGCTGGGGCATGAAAATATTTGCTTTTGACTTATTGCTGGAAATAACGATTAATAACATCATTCGTCATGAGTCAGCTGTAGCAAGGTTATGAAACAAAGGCAGTATATATGATCACATTTATAAATGATAGACACAACTGGGTAAAAAAAATGCAAGTACTAGAACAGGTTTAATAAGTAATAGGTTTAGTAAGTATCATCAAAAGCTTCTCCTGGAAAATATACTAAGTGGATTATTGAGCTGAAAGAAGAAATGCCTGTTATGCTGAAAAGTAGTGAACTTCGAATTAACAGGTAATGAAACGTGTACTCAATATATGTGTACTGTAGCTGTCTTTCCCAAAACATTCAGTCATTATACTATGTGACATAAGACATACTGTCAAAAGGAACTGCAACAAATACTTAAATAACTACATAGCATCTCTCAACTAATAGTAAATATATAAACTTCATCATTATTTTCATCTGCAAAGAAAAACTTCATTATCATTACTATCATCATCTGCAAAGAAAAACTTCATTATCCATATCATCATAATTCCATTATTATGATCACCTGTAAAGAAAAACTTCATTATCCATATTACCATATTCTAGCATATTTCATCACTAAAACTAAGATGTGTAGTTCTGTCTGACAGTCTGCATCAATCGCCTCGTATTCTGAAAGAAAAAAATTAGTTAAGACTGCTATCATACGATGTGTATAGTATATTCTTGTTAATGCTTGTTAATTCTGATCCATTTACTCTTCGTGACGAGGTATTGCATCTTCGTTCGGTCATTCCGAAGGTGAAATTCCCATTTCTGTTTAATGTATTTCTTTTACACGTTATTTCTTTCTGAAAATGATGAATAAGGATTAATATCTTGCATTTAAATCGCATACTCATTAAATAAGAGCTGGTTTCTAGTGATATAATTGAGCATACAGCGTAGCATGACAGAAAACGTAATATGTCAAAACATAGACAGTGTTCAGATGCAAAAAATGTACACAGAATATCACAGTGTAGCAGCAAAAAAAATATAAAAATAGTCACGATGTTGAGATATCATAAGGCAAAATGTCAAAGTCAACTGGTGTTTGTTATATCTTAAATATTTCATAGCGCATACAAACAAAACAGGAAAACAATCATATATACATAAAAAATGGAAAAGTGCACGGTCTGATGTGTAACAACAACAAATGCCTCTCTTTGTTCAGCTTGTATATTGTGTAGTTGATAGAGGCGAGAGTTGAAGACTTTAATAGAGAAAGAATTTGATAAAATTAATATGTCACTAGATAGAATCGCATAATTGGTCATAAAATGTGTAAGTTCATCTGGAAAATGTGCACGGTCTAATGTGTAACGACAAGAAAAGCGACCTGCTAACCTTACCTTGCCGGGCACTTGCCAAGAAAAAATACGATAATCATAAGTAAGTGTTCATGTGAATATTATTGCATAAGTGGTCACAAAAAAAATCAGGAAATGGCATTACAGTGTGATAAATCATAAAGTATGTTCATTCAATTAAAGGTTTGACGTTGGAGACGTGGTGGTTCCCTTTGGTTTTTCTGGTTCTCAAAGTTTCGACTTGTATTACATTGGGGTGAGGAATGCTGCGAATTCGATATGGACCTGCATATAGAAGTTCAAATTTACTACATCTAGCTTTTCCTCTATTAGATAAATAATGTGTGCGTTCTAATATCTTCTGTCCAATGTGAAAGTCACGGCGTGTACAAACCTGTTTTTGCTGTCTTCTCCGGCGCTCTGCGGCACGTTTGATGTAGTTCAGCGCAATGTCTATTATTTCATGGTGTCGTAGTCGACGAGATGTAGGAAAGGTTACTAATTCTTTAATTTTGTTAGGTGGTTCAACATTTCTCAGTATAACAGACGGAGATAGCATAGTAGATTCATTTGGTATGGTATTAATTACATTCTGGAATGAGAGTATGTGTGTGTCCCAATCAATATGTTTTTTATTGCAGTATATTCTACACAGTTTACCAATTTCTTTCATTAATCGTTCACAAGGGTTCGAAGAAGCATGGTACCTGGATATATAGATCGGAGAAATGTTTCTAGCTCGTAACATACGTGTCCATATAGCAGATTGAAACTGTGATCCATTGTCGGAAATTACTTTCAATACGTGCCCTATATGAAATAAAAAATGTTTTACAAATGCTTTCGATACAGTTTTAGGAGTAGCTTTGCGTAACGGAGTGAAGGTCACAAATTTTGAAGTGAGTTCAACAGCGACAAAGATGTAGCAAAAACCTCTATTAGTTCTGGGAATCGGACCAAAAATGTCTACAGCGGCCATGTGTCTCAATTTAACAGGTACAATGGGATGTAATGGAAGAATATGTGAAGTCGTATCTGACTTAGCTTTCTAGCAGATTTTACATGACGCTAAAACTCGTCGAATACGTTTCTCCATGTTGATAAAATATCAGTTCTGTCTCAGTATAAGAAAACATTTTCTGGCTCCGTAATGTGCGTAACTTAAATGAGTATACCAGATTAATTTGTTAACAAGTTCGTCAGGAATGCATAATAACCAATTGTTGCTGTCAGCGTGAGAGCGGCGGAACAGAATGTTATTGCGTACAATGTAATGGTTTCTAATAGTAACATTATTCCTATCTTGCCAAAGGTGTTTAATTTCTTTCCACACGTTGTCTTTACTCTGCTCTTGTGCTATGTCTTGTAATGACAACGAAATGAAATTTTCAAATGCAACTGGTTGAATGTACATGACGCTGAAATTTGCTTTGCAGAAGTTGGTTGCGATGTCTTGCTGATTGTTGCTGAGAGAACGGGATAGTGCGTCTGCTACAATATTTTGTGTGCCGGGAATGTGAACAATTGTAAAATTAAATTCCTGTAAATAAAGTTTCCATCTGCTTAATCTGTCGTGTGTAAATTTAGCCGAAAGTAAAAAATTGTATCGCTCTATGATCTGTGTAAACGGTAGTGTGTCTTCCATAAAGAAAATGCCGAAATCTCGTAAATGCCCAAACAACACATAATGTTTCAAGTTCTGTAACAGAATAATTTCGTTCAGGAGGTGACAGAATGCGACTCGCAAAGGCTATGTTTTTAATTACTGTAGTGCCATCTTCTTCCATTTCCTGAAAAATGTGTACGCCTAAAGCGGTGTTAGAACTGTCAGTGGCAATGGAAAAATTTCTAGTAAGATCTGGGTGCGATAAAAGTGGTGCATTCAACAAAGCATGTTTCAAATAACATTTTCGTGAACAAGATTCTGTGTATCTGAAGTATTGCTTACGTTGCTGGAAGATGCAACCTGTACTGTATTTAGTCAAATTCTATCTGATGTGTTATTATTTTCGGGAGGATGCTGTGGCATTTCAACTATTTGTACTGTTCTGTTATTTATTCCTGACGTATTACGTTCGGGATGATACCTACTGTCTGGTTCATTCATGATAATATGTTGTTGCGGATGATTTTGCTGCTGATAACACCGATTGTTATTAAATGTACGCTGAAAATTGTGTTCATTATTTTTACATCTGTCATGATAGTCATTTCCATACAGTGCACTGCGATAGGAATTGAAATAGTGTGTTTTCTGTACGTACTGATTCCCTTGTTGCTGTGCGTTACTATTTGTTGGAGCTGATGCTATACGTGCACGCGGCGAAACATTAAAGCTTGATTGACCTTGTACATTACATTGTTGGTTAGGTATGCTAACCGGTTGGCTTTGATGCTGTTGCGGTGAAAAACCTCTATTGTTACCTAAATGTGGTTCCTGTTGCTGATAATTTTGACGATACTGATGATTAAAAAATTTTTTGTCTGTTATTAAAGTTCTCGTGGTTGTCATTTCTGGAGCGTCTAATGAAAAATTGTCACTTTCGGTAAAATTTGTCTTATCAGGTTTTCTTTACTCATTCTTAATCCTAGATAGAGCGATATTCAAAGAGCTATTCAGATAGATACAAAGGATAGCTGAAGAGAAGGCAGCAGTGCAGAAAACTAAAGATGAAACAGCACTACTACGGCTCGGGGCCCTGTGCACGCTACGGCACATATTCATTAAAGCGTAATGAATCCCCTGAGGTCTATTACGCACTACAAATAAATTTTAGCTTTTGCGTTACAGGCAATGCCGGTGAAAATTCAAAAGCGTATTGTCGTATCCAGTACAATTCTAGTTTCTGCATTACAGGTAATGGCGATGAAAGTACAAAAATAAATTGTCGTATCCAGTTCAAAGCGTGTACCTGTGCTCTGTCATTTTTAAATACCTTAGATTTTCTTACAGATAAAAATTGCTCGTAATCAACGTTATCGTCACTGAATGTGTGAAAAGGTTCACGATCGCATAAGAATCTGTTTGTCTGTGTCCCTTCGTATTCTAAGTCACGTAGTCTCTGTAAATTATCTAAATTACACTGGCTGTGTGAGTGTGACAAATGTTCGGAATGTGCCGTATGCTGTGACGTGTTATTGACTGAAATATTTTTTATCTCTGTCATTTCTTGCTGTAAAGTTGACAATTTTCTACATAATGTATTATTGGACGAATCTATCTCACTGATCGTCTGCTGTAAATTTTGGAATTCAGGTGTTTGATTAAACGAAATCGGTGAAGTATCGTCTGATTTGCTGTCATTATTACTTTCGATAACATCAATACGACTGGCCAATTCATCATATTTTTCAGTCAGTATTTTTACCTGTTCATCGTTTCTAGTGTCACAAGCATTAATTTGTTTTTGTATTTTACTTGTGGTTTCGTTCAATTTTTTAACGTCAGCTTTGATGACATCGGGATCCTGAATTAGTTCTAATTGTCTGTCGGTCACTGTCTGAAAGTCTACTGTGTGTGTGTGTGTTTTTGTTTTAAGATTGGAAATTTCATCACGCAATTCGGTGTTCAACTGTTTGATAGTATTAATTTCGTCCGCTACTGTAGCAATATTGTTGTCTACGCATGTTTTTGCTTTCGTAAACAATTTACGTTTATCTTCCTGTCTCTGTGCGGTAATTGTTTCCATGACTTGTCGCTTTACTTTATTCTGTTCCTGTATGAATTTAGGGAAACGCGTTTCACTGTTTTGTAGGTGATGATTAAAACGTTCGTCAATTTGACTGTTCTGTTGGTCGAATTTCGCGTCTACTTTTGCATCCGGTGTGCGCGAAAGTTCTGCTGTCATTAATTTAAACTCGTCGCGTAACTGTGTTGCGTTTTAGAGCATTGTTTACTGACTGCACTAATTTCGTCTCTAAGTGATTCTGTTGTAGCTGTTTGCATATTCCTTAATTCTTGAGCCACATATCTAATTTCTTCACTACTGTTCCTAGCACAAGCATTAATTTCCTCACGTAATTGTTCTTTAGTATCATGACATTGCGCGGCAACGGCTATAATCTGATCACTAAGCTGTCTATAATTGTTGTCTAGTTTTTCATTAATTTCATTAATTTGTTGGTTGAGATTTTCACTAAGTTGTTTGTGATTGCTATCTTGCTTATCATTCGACTGTTTAAGACTTTCAAAAAGATGTTTGTTATTGTTGTCTTGTTTTTCACTAAGTTGTTTGAAATTGTTGTCTTGTTTTTTTATTATGTTCATTAATTTGTAGCAACAATGCCATAATTTGATCCGAGCCAAAATTAGCAACTCTATTCTCTGTGCAGTGTGTTGGTGTATCTGCATTTGTCACGTTTTCTGTAACCATTTGGTCATTCTGTAATTCTTGAAAAGGTTTCCCAATCGAATGTGCACTGTTGGTCACTAAATCGGAATCTAATAAATCTGTCGTACTTTGAGTACACTGTTCATTTTCGTTAGAAAAATTTATCTGTTCACAATTCAAATTTTGCAAACCGGGTGTGTTAAACTGGGCAGCGTTCATTGTAACAGAACTTCCTGCGTCATCAATTGTCGTTAAATTAACAAAGGACACAATTTAATTTGTTTGCTCATCGTTAGCATTAAAATCATTACTAGTGGTCGGTAGGCACTGATTGTCTGTAAATGGAGGATTGTCATCATTACACTGAGTGTCACAAGTACTATCAGTCAAATTATTCGAGTCTGCTATTTCACTCATTACACATCGCGATGTACTGTTAACAGTTTTTCGCGGCATTTTCACTAATCAAAATTAAGCACAAATGAAACAAGGACAATGCAAAATGCAACAAACGCAATTACAACAAAGTGCAACAAATTGCCGATGATCTGTGAAAGAAAGAGTGACAAATTAGTAAATGCGTTGCACCAGATGCAAACTACATTTAAATAAATAAGAGCAGATATATGACTACTTCTCAGAAGATTCACAAAGAAATACGATCCTAGCCGGATGTCGCCAAGTGTAACCTCCCCACAGAAATTATTAATGTATTTGAACCATATGTAACCTCCCAACAAAATTATTACAATTAAATGAAAATGAACCATGCCTAAACTTCTCACAAAAATAATAATTAAATGAATTTTTTAATATTGTATCCTCTGAACAAAATTGGCTCCCTATTATAGTCTCCGTGGAGAAATGCATTCACATTTAATGTTCCCACAAAATTTTATTCCTAAACCCGGAAATAATAAAAAAATTCAGTAACCTGGTAAATTTTATGACGACAGCAACGCTGCGCCTCGGCCCTATATTCTGAATAAAAAAAGCAAAAATTCTTACCTCAATAAAAACTGCAAATATATCTGCTCTTACATAAAAATTTTCGGCACAGCTCCGTGCAATGCTGGCCTATGCTTTCTGATTCGTGAACGGAATAATTATTCAGTGGAAAAAAATTTAAATTGAAATGAATGCCTTTTTTTAATTGCTTTATATTATAAAAATTGTTATTGGGGCTTTTTTTTAAAGAAATTAAATGACAATTAATATACATTACTAGATATGCGCAAGGCTGCTTCTTTACCTTGTACAACAATACTCATCCTCCAGAGTCCTGACCAGAGTCCCGAGCAGACCAGACAGCCGACACGCGCCGACTACCGCCGACTCACGCAGACTACTCAAGACTACTGTCGACACGCGCAGACAAGCGCAGACTCACGACAAGCAACAACTAACGACATACTGCTCTCTGGTCAGAGACTCTCCTATGCCTTGCCTATTGCAGGCAGCGCATACAGTGCATACCTCACCTCTTACAAGCTTCTCCATTTCTCTGCACTATACTATTGACAGCTATTTATTTATTTCAGCGTGGCGAGTACACTATATTTTCAGTTGCCATGGATGCATTTTCTGTTAGATTAGTCGTTGAGCTTTGTCCTTAGGCTGGCTTCGTTCCCGTTTAATCAAAAAGTTCCGACAGTAAGCGAAAGTCGTTGCAGGGGCAACAGAATTCATACGCACGTTTATCTTCCCGTACCTGAGCGTAGAGCTATACATTGCACATAAGTTCCTTTTGTTGCTATTGAGTATTGCAATATACTAGACAGTCAGAAAATTGGAGTGGAAACATCGAAAAATCACGTAGTAGTGCTACCCATCACACTTTGACAGTTGTTGAGTTTAGTTCCAATATTTACCTGCTACTTGACGGGATAGAGATCTGCAATAGCTCGCCTTTTTTCTCTTTGCATACACCACATTTCTTTTTCAGATTCCGGTGTCCTAATGTAAACAACCCTTGGTTGTTCTACAAAACGACGAAAATCGGTACAATTCCTCAAACAAGGCCTCTTCGAATTTCCAACACTAACCTGCCAATGGACTGTTCCTATTGCCCAAATCATAATAGTGAACCAAAATCTTTAAGTTAACACCTAGGTCTAGGACAAAATATATACTCAGCACACTACTTAAATTCGATGGCTTAGGGCATTCCATGCCAATATTTCTGTCTGCATTTGCCATGTCATTTGTGGAGAATGTCAGCAAGCACATTACCTTTAAGAATGAAGTTCATTTCACTCGAATGTTCATGTTAATTGTTTAATGGATAAACTTGCTGACTTGTCATTATCAGCAGTCCAGAAAAAATAAAAAGATTAAAAAAATACACAAGTTAACGTGTACCGAAATTACATCGATAAACTGAATAAAAACGTTTCACGCTATATTAAATTTAAAGGTGACATCATAAATAATTCTTGGCCAATGGCTGCTTCATGACATGCTAGTAATCCACTTTTCGTGTGGCTCCTATTATAGGACTGACTCGAGCTAGCCATTCTAAGTTCTTATAGAGCCATTACAGTTTGGTTTATATGCATCACTTAAAATTACGTTATCGTAAAATAAGAGTAAAATACTCTCAAGAACTACAATTGAGGGTACTGGTACTGGACATTTCTTCCAACGTCTCGCTCTGAACTAGGTACCAGCGGGTCGAGGAACCACTACACTAGCGTTTATTACACACGCAGACTACGCATTCGAGCAACGTATCATGTTTCCACAGTTAATCATTTTCCTGCGATTGACGTGCATAGATCACATGAATGATGTGAAATACGACGCTAAGGTAAGGTAGGGCATATCATCTAGTCCTTATTGCTTCGCACAAATCGTATTTTTAAAGCTAAAACAAGAAAATCACTTCGTTAACTTTCTTTCAACATGCACTATTCATTTACGTATTTTAGGAATCTCTTACATGTAGCACAACTCTTGCTGAATGGAGAATAATGTTGAAGTCGTACGAAAACGTTATTACTGTTAGAAAACGTTTCGTTACAACACCGCTACCGTAGCTGTTAAATGACTACCGTTGTTGTAATAGCGAGCCATTGTGGCGCAGCAGTGAAAGGAGACCAGTGTCTTTTCGTTAATCACGGCTCGATAGAAACTTTTCCTGACCCACTTACAGCTCGGTTGATGCAATCAAGTATGGCCGTTCCGTTTCTCCATTCCGTAATTAAGACGTTTTTGCAGCGCAAAGTAGTTTATAATAATGCGCAGTTCCTCCTGCATTCTGCCACGAAAATTTCGGAAACGTGCTTCTCAATCTCAGCAGTCAAGTGTATAATTGTCCATCCACTCATAATACGGAGCAAGCCGGTCCAAATTCCTGTCCGACTACCGAGAAATAGGTTTTCAGTAGCTTCCCTAAACCTCTACGGTGGAACACCGGGATGATTCCTTTGAAGAAGACACCCTTATGGCAACTGATGCCAAACTGTACGTTAACTGAACGATTTCCATGCCCAACGCTATTGAGTGTACACCTACCTCTACCTCTGAGTCACAGCTCTAGTACAAGATAAGTAATTTAAGTAGTAATAAACTGTTTTTAACACTTTAAACTAATTTATTACGTTAATTATAGTGCTCTTCAAGCGTACCATTAAAGGTTTTGTCTTACTCGCGTATTTGCACAGTAATCACGTAAAGGTCGTTTTGTTTACATATCGCGGCCAGGCCAAACTTTTGAGCTTTCAGATTAAACTTCATACCGCAATTTTAAGTGCATTTCCTGATAGTTTAGTGTGCTAAATACGTTTGCTGCCCCTTTATATCTGTAGAGTATCGTCATCTCTTAAGTAATTTCCAGTAATAAACTTCTGAACCACTGTTTACATTGTCGCGAGTAGGCCTAATTTTTCGTACACGTATTTTCATTGTTTTCCGGTAACTTAATTGTCTTTCTGTCACTAAAATCGATTTGTACCGTGAGTGTAAAGTGCCTGACGTGCCGTAGAATCGTTAGCTCCGGGGTCTGGTGTGATGGATGGAGTAATTTTTTTCAGTGGGGCGACTGTAGTGGCGTGGGAATTGGGAAAATGAGCGAGACTCATCAGTGGTTCTGTAGGCTATGCGGTAGAGATAGAAAGATTGTGGAACAGGAGGGGAAAATTGCTGACCTTCAGGCTGAGTTAGATGAGGCCAGGCGAGAACTGGGCAGGTTAAGGGGGGAGAAGGGTAAACAGGGGTGGGAAGTGGCAACAGGCATAAGGAACAGGCCAAGAAATTCTTCTGACAGCTTTGTTATTAATGTACAAAATAGGTTTGACCTTTTGCCTCAGTCAGAAACTGATGAGCCTCTCACAGAAGTAGATGTAGATAGGGCTCAACTAGCTTTCTGCAGCAAATTGAATAAGAATGTAGGGAAGTCTGCAAAGAGAAAGAAAGTCTTGTTGCTAGGTAGTTCGCATGCTAGGGGTGTGGGCCAACTTCTGCAGGATGAATTAGGGTCAGAATACCAGGTCACAAGTTTTTTCAAACCTAGTGCTGGACTGGGGCAGGTTACAGAGGATTTAGGTTCAATATGTAGAGGCTTCACTAAGGAAGATACCGTGGTTATTGTGGGTGGGCCAGCCAACAGTATTGACAGAGATCTGGGGTTCAGCATAGAGTGTGACCTGGCAAAGATTGCATCAACATCGAGTCATACCAGTGTTGGGTTTGTGTCGGTTCTGGAGCGCCACGACCGACCTCATTTGAGCTCTTCTGTCAGGAGAATTAATTTGGAGTTGGAACGGCTACTTGGATCTGGTGCAGGGTCACACATTGATGCGGTCCCTGTTGATTCACTCTGTAGGTGGGACTATACTAGACATGGAGGAGGAGGAGGATATTGGTGTTTAACGTCCCGTCGACAACGAGGTCATTAGAGACGGAGCACAGGCTCGGATTAGGGAAGATGGGGAAGGAAGTCGGCCGTGCCCTTTCAAAGGAACCATCCCGGCATTTGCCTGGAGTGATCTAGGGAAATCACGGAAAACCTAAATCAGGATGACCGGACGCGGGATTGAACCGTCGTCCTCCCGAATGCGAGTCCAGTGTCCTACCGCTGCGCCACCTCGCTCGGTTTACTAGACATGGCCTACACCTCAACAAGAAAGGGAAGGGTAAACTGGCTGGGCTGATAGCAGGAAATTTAAAGGGGGGAGGAACTACATCTCACAGTGGAAACTCGTTTTTAGTGTTAGATCAGTGTCCAGTGGGAAACTCAGCCAGGCAAGTACTAAAGATGTTAAAAACGTTCAAGATACTTACAAAAGTAAAGTGAAAAGTAATGTTAGTATATTTCATCAAAATATTGGGGGATTGAAGAATAAAATTGATGAGCTTCTGCTTTGTTTAGAAGATATAGAAACTCAGAATGTAATAGATGTACTATGCCTGTCTGAGCATCACATTGTCACTGATATGCAAAAGGTTAGCATCAATGGGTACAAATTAGCTGCACATGTAAGTAGAGATAATATGAGAGGAGGAGTTGGCATATATGTCAAAAGCTTCCACAGTGTAAAAAATTTAGAAACTAAAAAATTTTGTGTAGAGCAACATATGGAAGCATGTGCCACTGAACTAAAACTAAATGATGGCACTTCCATAATTGTAACAGTGTATAGGTCCCCCTCAAGGAATTTCCAGCTATTTCTAGAAAACTTGGATGCTTTGTTGTGCTATCTGTCAGACAGGGGGAAGCAAATTATCATTTGTGGGGATTTCAATGTTGATTCCCTGAAAGAGTGTAATAGGAAGAATGACCTTGTAGTATTACTCAGTTCTTTCAATTTGAGTTCCGTCATTGATTTTCCTACTCGGATAACAAAGAACAGCAGGACATTGATAGATAACTTTTTTATAGACCAAGATAAGTTTAAGGACATAAATGCTTATCCTGTTGAGAATGGTCTTTCAGATCATGGTGCACAGCTAGTTACAGTACATGACATAGCTCCATGCAGTATATCAAATCAGAATTTCAAAGCAGTGCGTTCAATTAACAATATAAATATTGCAAACTTTACGGAAAGCCTAAAGCAGGTAGACTGAGATGAAGTGTATAAGGAACCCGATGCAAACTTGAAATGTAACTTATTTCACGATACATTTTTAAGTGTATTTGAAAATTGTTTTCCCAAGAAAATAGTTAAACATAATTCCAAGAAAACATATAAAAAACCTTCGCTAACTAAAGGAATAAGAATATCTTGCAACCGTTAAAGAGAACTGTATCTAACAGCAACAGGTAGTACTGACCCCAAAATTGTTCAATATTATAAAAACTATTGTGCGGTACTAAGAAAAGTTATTAAAAAGTCCAGAAGCATGTGTATCATGTCTGAGATCAGTAACTCTGATAATAAAATTAAAGCAATTTGGAATATTATTGAAAGGGAAACAGGGCAACCAAGAGCATAGGAAGACTTGAGTGCCATAAAACTGAATGACAAGTGTACTAACAAACAATCAGAAATTTAAAATATTTTCAATAATCATTTTTTAAATGTTGTGGAGAAAATAGGATCTAGATCTTCACTAGAAGAGGTAAGGCTTCTAATAGAAGAGGCCATACCTGTGCAGTTTGAAACAACTGTATTTGCACCAACCTCTCCCTCTGAAATCAGTAAAATAATAAACTCACTGAAAAGTAAAAGTTCTTACGGAATCGATGGCATTTCCAGCAAGGTACTTAAATCTTGTTCCCCACAGATAAGTAGGATTCTCAGCCACGTATGTAATAGCTCTTTGGAGCAGGGTGTTTTCCCCGATAGACTGCAATATGCCATTGTATAACCATTGCATGAAAAGGGGGATACATCGGATGTCAACAACTATCGCCCAATCTCTCTTCTGACAGCTCTATCAAAAATTTTTGAGAAAATAATGTATTCAAGAGTATCCTCTCATATTTGTAAAAATAAAGTACTAACAAAACGTCAGTCTGGTTTTCAAAAAGGCCTTTCAACAGAAAATGCTATATACGTTTTCACTGATCAAATATTAAATGCTCTGAATAACCGGACATCACCCATTGGTATTTTTTGTGATCTCTCAAAGGCCTTTGATTGTGTAAATCATGGGATCCTTTTAGATAAGCTAAATCATTATGGTTTGAGGGGGGCAGTGCACAAATGGTTTAATTCATACTTAACTGGAAGAATGCAGAAAGTTGAAATAAGTGGTTCATGTAATATTAAAACAACAGCTGATTCCTCAAACTGGGGGGCTATCAAGTACGGGGTCCCACAGGGTTCGGTCTTAGGTCCTTCACTGTTCTTGATATACATTAATGACTTACCACTCCACATTGATGAAGATGCAAAGTTAGTTCTTTTTGCTGATAATACAAGTATAGTAATAACATCCAAAAACCAAGAACTAAGTGATGTAATTGTAAATGATGTTTTTCACAAAATTATTCAGTGGTTCTCAGCAAACGGACTCTCTTTAAATTTTGATAAAACACAGTATATACAGTTCCGTACAGTAAATGGCACAACTCCAGTAATAAATATAGACTTTGAACAGAAGTCTGTAGCTAAGGTAGAATTTTCAAAATTTTTAGGTGTTCCCATTGATGAGAGGTTAAACTGGAAGCAACACATTGATGGTCTGCTGAAACGTCTGAGTTCAGCTACGTATGCTATTAGGGTTATTGCAAATTTTGGTGATAAGAATCACAGTAAATTAGTTTACTATGCCTACTTTCATTCACTGCTTTCGTATGGCATCATATTCTGGGGTAATTCATCGTTGAGTAGAAAAGTATTCATTGCTCAAAAACGTGTAATCAGAATAATTGCTGGAGCCCACCCACGGTCATCCTGCAGACATCTATTTAATGATCTAGGGATCCTCACAGTAACCTCACAGTATATATATTCATTTATGAAATTTGTTGTTAATAATTCAACCCAGTTCAAAAGTAATAGCAGTGTGCATAGCTATAACACCAGGAGAAAGGATGATCCACACTATGCAGGGTTAAATCTGACTTTGGCAGAGAAAGGGGTAAATTATGCTGCTACAAAAGTCTTTGGTCACCTACCAAACAGCATCAAAAGCTTGACAGATAGCCAACCAACATTTAAAAATAAATTAAAAGAATTTCTAGATGACAACTCCTTCAACTCATTGGCTGAATTTTTAGATATAAATTAAGGGAGGGGGAAAAAAGAAGAAAATCAACTTAAACATTAGTGTCATGCAATATCTTGTGTAATGTAATATCTTGTAGAGACATCTTTTATTAAGCTGACACGTTCCACATCGTTACGAAGTGTCGTATTCATGATCTATGGAACAAATATTAATCTAATCTAATCTAATCATCCAAACTCTGCAAATAAGTGTTAAGTGTATGATGGAGGGTACCTTCCTTTGTACTGCATATTGATGTATGTTTCTTTCCATTCGAGTACGGAGTGTGGTAAAAATGAAATTGTAAATGCCTCTGTGCACACTTTATAGGCATACTCTTGTCTTCTCGGTCCCTATAGGAGTGGTACGTAACTTTCGTTAGGATATTCCCAGATTCTTCACGCAGTATTCGTTCCTGATGCATTATAAGCAGGGTTCCTCGGGGTTGTTTTGTTGTTGTTGTGGTCTTCAGTCCTGAGACTGGTTTGATGCAGCTCTCCATTCTACTCTATCCTGTGCAAGTTTCTTCATCTCCCAGTACCTACTGCGTCCTACATCCTTCTGAAACTTCTTAGTGTATTCATCTCTTTGGCTCCCTCTACGATTTTTATCCTCTACGCTGCCCTCCAATACTAAATTGGTGATCCCTCGATGTCTCAGAACATGTCCTGCCAACCGATCCCTTCTTCTAGTCAAGTTGTGCCACAAGCTCCTCTTCTCCCCAATTCTATTCAATACCTCCTCATTAGTTATGTGATCTACCCATCTAATCTTCAGCATTTTTCTGTAGCACCACATTTCGAAAGCTTCTATTCTCTTCTTGCCCAAACTATTTATCGTCCACGTTTCAGTTCCATACATGGCTACACTCCATACAAATACTTTCAGAAACGACTTCCTGACATTTAAATCTATACTCTATGTTAACAAATTTTTTTTTTCATAAACGCTTTCCTTGCCATTGCCAGTCTACATTTTATATCCTCTCTACTTCGACCATCATCAGTTATTTTGCTCCCCAAATAGCAAAACTCCTTTACTACTTTAAGTGTCTCATTTCCTAATCTAATTCCCTCAGCATCACTCAACTTAATTCGACTACATTCCATTATCCTCCGGGTAATCGGCGACTATTTTCAGGCGCCTGCCAGTTCAGGTTTTTCAGCAATTCGTCTACGCTCTTCTCTTAAGTCAAACAAACCTCTAACCATTCGTGTTGCCGTTCTCTGTATACGAGGTGTGTTTTTTAAGTAAATACCGTTTTGAAATTATAAAAAGACGTGCTAAGGTATTTCAATAATTTAATTTTACATAAAAGCCTGTGCCTTAATCTACTTTTCTACATAATTTCCATCAATATTGAGGCACTTGTCATAACGATGTACCAGTTTTTGAATACCCTCCTCATAGAACTCTGCCGCCTGACTTGTTAACCACTGCATCACCACTGTTTTGACTTCGTCATCGTCCTGAAGACTCTGACCGCCGAGGTGTTTCCTTAAGTGCAGGAACAGATGGTAGTCACTGGGCGCAAGATCGGGGCTGTACGGAGGATAATCTAGAGTTTCCCATCGAAAAGATGTCATGAGATCTTTGGTCTGATTCGCCACATGCGGACGGGCATTGTCGCGCAGCAAAACGATGCCCTTGCTCAACTTCCATGGACTGTTGCTTTCGTTCTGGTGTGACGTAGGCTACCCATGTTTCAACGCCCGTAACAATTTGGCTTAAAAAATCATCACCGTCGTTATGCTACCGCTCAAGGAAAGTCAATGCACTGTCTAAAAGTTTGGTTTTGTGCACATCCGTCAACATTTTCGGTACCCAATGTGCGCACAATTTTCGGTAATTCAAGTGCTCGGTCACAATGCCATACAAAACACCACGAGAAACATTAGGAAAGTCATCCCGCAATGAGGAAATCGTAAAGCGTCTGTTTTCTCTCACCTTATTGTCCACTTACAGCACCAAACTTTCATTAACGACCGAAGGACACCCACTCCGTTGTTCATCATGCACATTTGTGCGGCCATCTTTAAATGATCTCACTCACTTTCTTACTATTCCATCACTCATAATGTTTTCTCCGTAAACTGCACAGATCTCACGACAAATATCGATCGCTTTTAGGCCTTTAGCACTAAGAAATCTTATAACAACCTGTACTTCACAGTCGGTGGGACTCACGATTATCGGAGGCATCTTAACACAACGTAACCAAGGAAGAATCAGACTGTAATGGCGTCAGTGCGTAAATTAAGGTACAGGCTTTCATGTAAAAATAAAAGTATTGAGTTATCTTAGCACGTCTTTTTTTTAATTTCGAAACGGTACTTACTTAAAAACACGCCTCGTACATTCCGTATTCCCTACCAATTAAGAGTCGATCCGCACAGACTTGTCGGCAGGCTGTGTTAGAACACGCTTACAACGGCGGGCTGAAAAGCAATGTCACCGAAATTTTATGTGAAAATCATTAAAGATTTTTAAATAAAACAAACGTTATTAACATTCTGCATCTTTATATTTCATGTCTACATATTTGTAGCTCTCTGCCGCTAGAGGATTCCGAATTATATCGCGTGACATGGTGGTGTGTAACGTAACTCTGTCGGTGCGTGAGTAACAGCGTGCTGAAATCGAGTTTTGACTTCTAAGAAGGGAGAAACAACGTGCTGAAATCTAGTTTCTAATTCAAACAGATTTTCCACAAATGGAACACTCTCTCCTTCAGCATGATATGCCAGACCACACACGAGCGCTTCGACATCTGCAACGATCTGACGCCTTCAATTCACTGCCACACACGTCCCGACTTGGCACCATCCGATTTTTCTCTGTTTCCAGAAATTAAAGAACACCTCCGAGGACTTCACTTTGATAGTGCTGATGCAGAGGTGAGGCTGTGAGTCCGTCAACGAAGTGAAACATTCTACAGTGACGGCAGCAACAAACTGGTCTCTCGTTGAGAGAAATGTGTTTGTCGCCAGGGTGACTAACTTGAGAAAGAAATACGTAAACACGAAGAATAAAGATGTAGAATGTTAATAACGTTTTTTTCACTCAAAAAGCTTTAAGAGCTTTTCTATACACATTTCTGAGGCATTACTTTACAGCCCGCCCTCGTACATGTGACACACGAGTGTTTTGTATGCAGTCTTCATTGTGAAACGACTACATTTTCCCAGTCTCCTACTACTAACCCGAGAAGTGACACCTGCTTCACCTTCGACTGAGCAAATGTTACTTTTCATGTCACTCCCTCACAGGCTGTTACACCCGGATATTTTTCGTAGCTGTCTGGTTCCAAGCGTTACTCATTTATATTTTAGTCACAGGATACTACGTTTTCCCTTTGTGTGAGGTGCAGTTCTACGCTTGCGAACATCTAAAGCAACTTGCCAATTGTCGCAAAACTCTGATATCTCGTCTGTGTTTGACTGCGTATTTGTGCAACGTTTTTCAGATAATATTGCTGGGAAATAACTACAACATCTGCAAAATTCTAAACTTTCTATTAGTATTATACTATTAATAGTGCATGCCAGGTCATTAATATGGAACATGGACAGCACGAGTACCAGTAAACTTCCCTGCGGCATGCATGAAGTTACTATTACTTCTGTACATGACTCTTCATCCAAGATATCACGCTGGGTGCTTCCTACCAAGACATACTCAGTGAAGTAAAAAAATTAGTTTGCTACTGCAGATGATACTACAGAGTCAAATTCTATTTGAAAGTCAAGAAATACTACATCCATACGACTGTTTTGGTTCGTGCCGTCCCGAATGTCATGTGAATAAAGTACTAGTTAGGTCTCTCCAATTTCGGAATATATGCTGTTCGATAATGAGTTCCTCATTCTCCCTACTCTTGAACTCGGGACACAAGACGGCCGTCAATGATACTGGACGTTATTCTTATGAATCATTTCTGCTGCCCTTCTAGTAGAAGCGTGAAACTCCTGCTTTATTGCAACTACTGTGCACAGGTTTTTGTTCGAGAGATCTACTACATATAACGGTTAAAAATAGGGCTAGCTCAGCAGAAAATTCTGTATAGAATCTGAAACGGATCCTACTGAGCCCATCAGCACAGTAAGTTTAGCAAGTTCGACTGGTTCTCAGTTCAACCGACACTAATGTCTCTATCACATATCTTTGTAGTGATGCGAGAGTTGAACGAGGGCAATACTCCTGTAACTTAAAATTACCAAATAAGCAGCAACCAGTCGCAAAATCATGTTTTCTTTATCTACTTTTGCAAATCGATTTCAACTGATTAACAGCCATCATCGGTGCTTTCAACCAATATGTGCCCTGAGTAGTAACACTGTCTTAAGCAGAGGTCAAACATTAAGTTTATTTTTGACCTCTGCTTAAGACAGTGTTACTACATAAAGTTTATGTTTGACCTCTGCTTAAGACAGTGTTGCTATTCAGGGCACATATTCGTTGAAAGCACCGATGATGGCTATTAATCAGTTGAAATCGATTTGCAAAAGTAAATAAAGAAAACATGATTTTGCGACTGGTTGCTGATTATTTGGTAATTTTATGGTTTACGGTCCCTGCACAATTTGGGAACCACATGGAGCCCACCATTCAGACTCCTGTAACTTCTTTGTCATGGAGACTTTGAAAACAGAGATCAGCATTTCTGATTTTACTTTGCTACCCACGATTGCGGTTCCTGTGTCATCCAAGAGTTTCTAGACACAAACTTTCACCCACTGATAGCCTTCGCACATGATCAGAATTTCTTTGGATTTTGTGAATCATATTTCTCTAAGATTTCTGTAAGATGTTGAAAGCCTCAGTTATTGCCCTCTATACAGGCAAACGTATTTCATTCGACATTTCTCTGTTTACAACATATTGCTTTGTTTTACATTTACACTCCTGGAAATGGAAAAAAGAACACATTGACACCGGTGTGTCAGACCCACCATACTTGCTCCGGACACTGCGAGAGGGCTGTACAAGCAATGATCACACGCACGGCACAGCGGACACACCAGGAATCGCGGTGTTGGCCGTCGAATGGCGCTAGCTGCGCAGCATTTGTGCACCGCCGCCGTCAGTGTCAGCCAGTTTGCCGTGGCATACGGAGCTCCATCGCAGTCTTTAACACTGGTAGCATGCCTCGACAGCGTGGACGTGAACCGTATGTGCAGTTGACGGACTTTCAGCGAGGGCGTATAGTGGGCATGCGGGAGGCCGGGTGGACGTACCGCCGAATTGCTCAACACGTGGGGCGTGAGGTCTCCACAGTACATCGATGTTGTCGCCAGTGGTCGGCGGAAGGTGCACGTGCCCGTCGACCTGGGACCGGACCGCAGCGACGCACGGATGCACGCCAAGACCGTAGGATCCTACGCAGTGCCGTAGGGGACCGCACCGCCACTTCCCAGCAAATTAGGGACACTGTTGCTCCTGGGGTATCGGCGAGGACCATTCGCAACCGTCTCCATGAAGCTGGGCTACGGTCCCGCACACCGTTAGGCCGTCCTCCGCTCACGCCCCAACATCGTGCAGCCCGCCTCCAGTGGTGTCGCGACAGGCGTGAATGGAGGGACGAATGGAGACGTGTCGTCTTCAGCGATGAGAGTCGCTTCTGCCTTGGTGCCAATGATGGTCGTATGCGTGTTTGGCGCCGTGCAGGTGAGCGCCACAATCAGGACTGCATACGACCGAGGCACACAGGGCCAACACCCGGCATCATGGTGTGGGGAGCGATCTCCTACACTGGCCGTACACCACTGGTGATCGTCGAGGGGACACCGAATAGTGCACGGTACATCCAAACCGTCATCGAACCCATCGTTCTACCATTCCTAGACCGGCAAGGGAACTTGCTGTTCCAACAGGACAATGCACGTCCGCATGTATCCTGTGCCACCCAACGTGCTCTAGAAGGTGTAAGTCAACTACCCTGGCCAGCAAGATCTCCGGATCTGTCCCCCATTGAGCATGTTTGGGACTGGATGAAGCGTCGTCTCACGCGGTGTGCACGTCCAGCACGAACGCTGGTCCAACTGAGGCGCCAGGTGGAAATGGCATGGCAAACCGTTCCACAGGACTACATCCAGCATCTCTACGATCGTCTCCATGGGAGAATAGCAGCCTGCATTGCTGCGAAAGGTGGATATACACTGTACTAGTGCCGACATTGTGCATGCTCTGTTGCCTGTGTCTATGTGCCTGTGGTTCTGTCAGTGTGATCATGTGATGTATCTGACCCCAGGAATGTGTCAATAAAGTTTCCCCTTCCTGGGACTATGAATTCACGGTGTTCTTATTTCAATTTCCAGGAGTGTATTACGTGGTGATTGGTTTCTTTCGAGGTTTCTATACATTAGCTGCATATCAGAGAGGTCGTCTCCCTTCATGAACTGACCTACAAGTTACACATTTATCCAGTGCTTAATCAACTATTTTTCAAAAGATGACCTCTAGTACTCCACATGCTCCTGTCTAGAATTAAATGTTTCAAGTTCTTCCTTGAAAAATGATACTACCTTATCACATACATCTTTCTATTTCTTTTATTTCTCCTTTGTTCTTTGGTAATTATTGTTGTTACAACTGCCTCATGATCACTGATGTCAGTTATAATGTGGACGTCCTCAAAAAGACCAGACTCGCTTGTTGTCATTAGCCTCATACATTTCCATAATGAATAGGCTTCCAAACTATCTGTTGTCAGTGGTTTATCGACAGAGCATTTAGTATAATTTCGCAGGAGGTCTTGTTACATCCACCATCCAAGCAACTTACGCAACAGTAATTATCCTAGCTAATGTTGGATGATTAAAGTCTCCTCGTGTTATGACAGTGTGGTTAGGGAACAAATATACTAGAAAGCAGAGGTTTCCCCGAAAGTTTTTGGTTATATCTGAGGTTTCCTCGAAAGTTTTCCATTACATCTGCTGATGTGTTTGGTGGTCGACAGAAAAATCTTGCCGCGTGGGATTAGCCGAGCGGTCTAAGGCGCTGCAGTCATGGACTGTGCTGCTGGTCCCGGCGGAGGTTCGAGTCCTCACTCGGGCATGGGTGTGTGTGTATGTCCTTAGGATAATTTAGGTTAAGTAGTGTGTAAGCTTAGGGACTGATGACCTTAGCAATTAAGTCCCATAAGATTTCACACACATTTGAACATTAGAAAAATTTAATTACAGATGTATGCCCACGCGTGAATTGACTTTCATTGAAACAATCTCGCTTGGTGTTCAAACAAATTTCGGGCTTGCAGCCGGTCGTCGTTCAATGCTTCGCACGATATTTCAACTGGGCACCTGCCAGTCATCTTCAGGTGAGCCGTCGCAGAATTTTAAAATTCACAATCTCGCTTGGGTTTTGAGTTCCTGGTCTACTTCAATGAATACACCAACTCTATTTCCCATTAGCCTATCACTTCCAAATACTCTTAGATTTACCCTAAAAATCTTTTTGCTGCTAATTTCGGGTACATAGTGGTACATGAGTGCGACTGCTTTTTATGAGGTTAAGCAGTCGATTGCTATGGTCATCTATGGATGATATTTATTTGCATCTTACAGTAGTACTTCGGCTACACCTACAGATATCGTTATCTGCATTGGACGTAACGTCCCATAATCAAAAAGCTCGTGTGTGGATTCCACATACCATACAGTCAGCAACTTACCAGGTTAGCAGCTTCTGATGTGTAGAGCATGGATGGCCCCTCTAGAGGGACCCTGAAGTTCTCGAGCCTAAGGCTAAGTAAGTCATAGCCCAGCTTTCACATAACATTTACAATCTCCGGTTCTGATTTTTCGCTAGACTCAGATACAGGACAGTGGCCAGTTCTGGGACAATGCTGCACATTGTGAGCTTCTCTCGAAGTCCGCGAGGGAGGCTGTGCTATTCAAATTTCTCTGTAAGTCTCTTTGATGACCATAGAATGACCACAGAGACCGATGATAGACATTTTTCGTTTCAATGTGTGCCACAGTCTGCAGGTGGTTAGATCCTATTCCATCAGTGAGTGACGGAATAGCTTTTTTTAAATACTGAAGGAGGATCCTGGCAAACACATCAAGTGCGCCTGGTGTTCCTTGAACGTTTGTCCTTGTAACAGAAAGGTATAATACTGATATGATGTTAGCTAAGTGCGGGAATGTCGAAAGTGTGATAGCAGAATTCGTCTCATTTTCCCACGACGATAATGCCCACGTGGTATTAGGAGAAGAAAGCTGGCTGAAACCAAAAATGAGTAGCAGTGAAACTCTAATTTCGACTGAAGTATATGAGTATACCTCAAGGACAGAATTGGCGTCAATGATTCAGTCCCGCGACCGGCCATCTTGACTTCCCTAAATCACTTCAGGCAAATGCCGGGCTGGTTCCTTTGACAGGACACGGCCGACTTCCTTCCCATAGTTCCCTAATCCGATGAGACCGATGACCTCGCTGTTTGGTCTCTTCCCCCAAACCAACCCAACCCAACTCATGGGCCATGCTAAACGAATATCGTAATGTGAATGGCTTTAGTGAGTTCTGAACTGACCTGAAGTTGGTGTTTTAGATCGAACCATTTTCACTGATGAGGCTTGGTTTCGCCTATCTGGCTACATTAATTCAAAAATTTACGAATTTGGTCGTCCGAAAATCCACATGCCTTAAGAGAAACTCCATTGGACACTGGGAAAATCCGAGTATGGATTGCCGTAATGCGACCGCGAATTATACGAATTATAGGGCCGGTCTTCTTGGCTACTATCGTCAGATAATTTCTCTATTCATTGCCCTGCAAAATGAAAATGAGATTAGTCATTCGTTTTTCCAACATTACAACGCTACTACTCCCGAATGCGAATCCAGTGTGCTAACCTCTGCGCCACCTCGCTCGGTCATGGCCCATGGTTGGTTGGTTGTTTGGGGAAGGAGACCAGACAGCGAGGTCATCGGTCTCACATGGCCCATGCAATGCAATTGTTGCACAGTAGTAATTTTGTACCGATACATCCCCAGTTCATTTGTTACGGTCTTATGTGCTGTCTTAAGTGACACTTCAGCCTGTTGCGACAATTTCCCCACTGATGTTGTTACACTCCGCGGCATATGTCCGAAATGTCGTCAAGGTTCCGTTCTCTTAAAACTGTGGCCCTAACAGTTCGTAGTGCATCATGAACTGAACTTGTTGTCTAGAATTTGAGAATTAAATCCCGTACAGTGTCACAACGTGGACACCTCGAAGCAGGAAAACGCAATCCAAATTGCCACCTCACATGTTCGTTAGTTTCCTCTTGCACGGAGAACCTCTTCCACTAAAAACGTTCTCTTTGCAGTAGTGAGCGTTCTCACTACACCCAGCTTACACAAGAACTAGACAACAACTACTACCCACACCCACCACTGCCGGTCCACGGAACACGTGCAGGCGAGACTTGAATGTGTTGCCAACGTTACCGGCACCGCAAAGTGAAACAGGCGAGGCTCGCCGCTGGGGAGAGACTTCGCGAACGCACAGTACCAGCATTTCAAATTTTTTATCTCGCGCTGTGGTCTTGCAGTGTTAATCACTTAAATATGTTACTTAGACAAACATATTCCCGAAATTTCATTACTGTACATTAATTATATTTTGGCGTTGCGATTTTTTTCTGTCGATGTATTTAATGTACGAGATTTTGATCGAACTTGAATGCATAGTATCTCAAAACAGCTAACTTGTCCATTACCACTTTTTGCAGCAGAGGTCCTCAATGAAGAACAGGTGATACTGAGAAGGACATACGAGAATTCGTGTTACACTACTGATCTGAAAATTAATTTGAGAACCGCCTAGTGACGATAACATCTTAGATCTGCTAATTACAAAGAAATTCGAGCTTCCGTTTCAGTTAACGTTGAGGAGGGAATCGGCCGACATGAGACTGTCACAGCATTACTGTCCGTAGTCACTAAAAGAAACGTTAAAAAGGAAGTAAAATTTTAGTTCATGTAATTCAAAAGTATTGCACAACACACATCAGACAGGGATGTGTCAAGTAGGGTTGAATGATGGGAAATACCTGGTGCGATTCAGTAGCAGGGTTAGAAAGTAGCTACGAAACTAAAGAGGAATGCATGAAATGGGCGCACTGAGATCGACATGGAAAGCAAGAAGCAAAATAAAAATTAAAATTATATCTTCAGATGATGCGAAAACCCTAATACGTTTTGGTCTTAAATGAAGGCAGTCAACAGTTCAAACTTACTGTTGCTCAATGACCAAACAGTCACCGAAACGAAAATGACAGAGAGACAGTCGAAGTACTGAGCGTGGTCTTCCGAAATTGCTTAGCTTCAGAAGATCTTAAAACTCTCAAATGTCAGATATTGGCACAAGTGGTCACGGAACAGAACATGAACTAAAATTAGTGTAGGTTGATTCTTACAAAGAAGAAAGCAGCAACCAGCCACTATTAATAATGCTATTTATTTAAATAAATAGCGCCGTAACCGGTTTCGGACTGACAAATTCATCATCAGACGGCTGTTCCTAAATATTTGTGAAACAGTCATCTTTGTGTCACCTTCACGTATGGCAAATACTTTTTGGTGTGTGTGTTTCTGTGTGTGTGTGTGTGTGTGTGTGTGTGTGTGTGTGTGTGTGTGTGTGTGTGCGTGATTGTGTGGTGTTTTGCACAGTATTGTGATATGCAAATCATATAAGTGCTGCATATACTTCGCAATATTTCAAAAATACAATCCTGCAACTTTGCAACAAAATGTCGCCCAAGTTTCGATGGCACCAACACACCGAGAATATTTCGCTACAGTGGGACAATAAAAATCGAAAACTGACGATTATGTAACGTGCATCTTGTGAATCTTGTCAACAGCCGTCTGATGATAAACTTGTTAGTTCGAAACCGGTTGCGGCGCTATTTACTTAAATAGCATTATTAATTGTCGCTGGTTCCTGTCTTCTTCTTTGCAACCGAGCGAGGTGGCGCAGTGGTTAGCACACTGGACTCGCATTCGGGAGGACGACGGTTCAATCCCGTCTCCGACCATCCTGATTTAGGTTTTCCGTGATTTCCCTAAATCGCTTCAGGCAAATGCCGGGATGGATCCTTTGAAAGGGCACGGCCGATTTCCTTCCCCATCCTTCCCTAACCCGAGCTTGCGCTCCGTCTCTAATGACCTCGTTGTCGACGGGACGATAAACACTAAATCTCCTCCTCCTCCTCTCTCTTCTTTGCAAGAATGAACCTACATTAATTGTACACAACCAAGGTCTCACCCTCTCAGTTTTAGACAAAACAGCACGAACTAAAATTGCTTAACAGAGGAGAAATAATTAGACCAGACGACACACCAGTACGATTCCATACGGAGCATCCGAGAAAGCTTGCTCCTTTCTTAGCAGCTGTTTCTCGTGCGTAGGTGGAACAACTACGAGTTCCAATTCCGTAGAAAAAGTCGCATGCCGCTCACTAAGTTCAGTCAGATGGCTTTACTATAGCGCTTCCGCCATGTGTTTAGTGCTGGCATATTATCCATTTTTTAAGACCGAAAAAATGTACTCCTATCTGAAGGATTATTGATTCCATAAATCGTGGCTGTATGCATTTCAGATCGCTACATTCGCTCAACAGATCCAAATAGCAATATATACCGGCTGCAGACTGATGCTGCATTCATTGAATTTCGAAAGACGGTCAACGTTGTTCTGCAATGTTGACTAGTAAGATGGCAGAGGGGCAGGGACTGCGGCGGAGGATGATAAGCTTGGGGCAGTGGCTTCCAACCTTTGTTGGATCATTATCGCTGAGTGCAATCAGACATTATCTAGCACTTCAGCACTCCCCACCCCCTTGCCATCTGTTACTCTCTCCCTCCCCCACAATATCACCAACTTTAGCACCTAGCTAAATTGTAGAATGAAAGACTTTTCTTAGAATTTTATTTTTAAAATGGTGAAAGGTGAATGATATAGTTTGTGTGCCAGTGTGTGTGTGTGCGCTCTCGTTAGAATGATTGACGAAGTGATTCGTGGTGCATCGCAACTGCTACCCACAACTCCTTATCAGAAAAAAAGCTAACTATCTACCGTTAGGGTACACACTTATTACAAAAGATGCTTCCCCTGCGTTGCTCCTCTCCATTGCGGCATTTGCTTGACCAGCACACTGCACTCCCATTTAAAAGTAAACAAAATTAGATGTGTGCACTATGCTTACCTGTTCGTAAATCACTTTACTTCTGCACTCCTTAGTTCTGAACTAGCAGAAACTGGAAGACTTCAGGCTGTTAATGCTTTGTGTCTGACCACAGTCACTAATGATGATGATGATGATGATGATGTTTGGTTTGCGAGGCGCTCAACTGCGCGGTTATCAGCACCCATACAAATTCCCAACCTTTTCTCAGTCCAATCTCGCCACTTTGATGAATTTGATGAATGATGAGGACAGCACAAACACCCAGTCATCTCGAGGCAGGTGAAAATCCCTGACCCCGCCGGGAATCGAACCCGGGACCCCCTGCTCGGGAAGCGACAACGCCACCGCGAGTGCACGAGCTGCGGACCACAGTCACTAATAGTGACAGTAATAATAATAATACTGTATACAGGACTATAGTAGCCCTTCTAAAGTTACTGCTGTGTCCTGCTGTCAATTCATTCATTTATCTATTTCGAAGCGATTAATGAAAAAAAAAAACGTGGGCTACTGCAGGTACTATCTACAACTTGGAGAAAACATTTTCTTGAGATATTTAACGTTTTTACGTAAATGTCTCACTTTTATCATCAGAAATTTACGGGACAAAGCACAACATATGTGTGTAGTGGGTGGACTATGTGAGGAACCTGCCACCTCCACAACATTAATGCTACTAATTGAGAAAAAGTAATTATTGATAACTTACATAATTAATATCAGAATCTTATAAAATTGTGGTAATAGTTATAATCTTTTGAAAATGATTGATTTTCGTGACAGAATCTAATCGTTTAGTTTTTACCGGTCTGGAAATTTCATTTTACCCCTCATGGAGTAATTACCCCCAGGTTGAGAACAACTGGCTTAGGGTATGTGTGTGTGAAATCTTATGGGTCTTAACTGCTAAGGTCATCAGTCCCTAAGCTTACACACTTCTTAACCTAAATTATCCTAAGGACAAACACACACACCCATGCCCGAGGGAGGACTCGAACCTCCGCCGGGATCATGGCTTAGGGTATACTGATCAGCTTTATGACTGGCTTGAAGTCTTTCCTGAAGGTAGAACTCGTAAAATGTGAAAGTAGTTTCTGCGAGCGGACTTAAAAACATAAGTTATACATGTCGTCGAAACCTAAGACCACTGCCCAGCAAGAATGTCACATTCTCAGATGAGTGTTCATGTTTTCGATTCCCTGCAGACACAATTCTGCTGCGGTACGGGTAACGCATGCACCAGTGTGCGATTGAAATGGGGCGACAACGGCAAACGTACTCTAAATCTGAAGTACGATTCCTGTGGGCAAAACGTCTGAATTGCACACAGATTCACTGTGAAATTATGACTGCATACGAACCAAATGTAATGTCGCATCCATCCGTGTTGAAATGGTATCACGAATTTGACCTATGCTGCAGATACGTGCGAGATACTGATCGCGAAGGAAGGCCACCGACATCGATCACAGACGACAGTAACCAGGACGTTGACGAAATGTTCCGCTGCAGTCTCAAATCGTTCCGTCACCAAGTGGCAGGTTTTTAGTTTTTACTGGCGAAAAGTTGAACGTTTGATGGAACATTCCGACTATTGTTTACGTAGACCATGAGACTATGTTGAAAA
The DNA here is from genome assembly GCF_023898315.1 of Schistocerca nitens. Lineage (NCBI taxonomy): Eukaryota > Metazoa > Arthropoda > Insecta > Orthoptera > Acrididae > Schistocerca > Schistocerca nitens. The sequence goes on from NC_064614.1 coordinate 447,888,946, forward strand.
AAATAATGCCATGAATCTGCGTCACTTTGAAGTGGAGTACAGCATTCAATAAAGCCATAGCAATGTGTAACTAATTCTTTGAAGTTCCCTTGTAGCCTTCCCAAAGGGAGTGTCGTAGCTCCAGTGCTGATCACTAAGTACATTAATGAAGTGGCCAGTATTACGATCATAAGTTCGTTACATTGTTCGCGAGGCTCCACGCTTGACATAGGGATCAATGTTGACGCTCGACGTAAAAAAAGCAATTAGCATAAATGGACGGAAAGAGCACATAATGTTCAATTACACGATTGGGGATCAGTCGTTACAAACAGTAAGAGGATGTGTAGCGAGTGACTTGAACTGGAACGACCTTATAAAACTCGTTGTAGGAGAGGCAGATACCAGAACAAGATCGCCCGGAAGAGTCACGAGGAAATGCAATTCATCTATGAAGGAAAAGGCTTGTAGAACTCTCGTACAACCGGCTCTCGTGTATTTCTGGGAAATGTAGCAACTTTACCAAACAGTCAGGAAGTCAATTGCGTGAATTCGTTCTGTAGGTACAGCGCACGACTATATTATAATACAAATGATCATTTTTATCGTCGATCCATTACTGTCCATAAAAAGGTATATTTTTAACTTTTCTCTGACCTCCAGCATCTGCCCAATAGCTTGGAAAATGAGACTAATAAAATCGCTACCCAAAAGGGAACCTGCCAAAAAGCCTTCTGCCTGCAGACCAATTTGCTTTCTACCATTATCTGACGCTTTAGAATGCACAGTTCACTATCAGCTTACCAATTACTTAACACCAAATAACATTCTGGATGAATACCAATGATTGCTCTTATAAAAGTGACTGACCATCTGAAACAAACTACGGAGACAAATAAGAGGCGAACATTCTGTGCTTTTTGGGTTTCAGCAAAGCTTTCGGTACTGGCGACTTAGATACTCTACTTGCTAAACTTTCCTACAAGTGCTGAACATTGGCTCCATTCATACTTTACATATCGCTAACAGTGTGTAATGATTGTAACAAAGATGTCACAAAGGAGAACAAAGTATCAGGGCTCCCACAAGGATCAGTATTGGGTTCATTACTTTTCTCACTGTGATGGTGTGTCGACTATTCTCTCCCACTGCAAATATCATTTATACACTTACGACCTTAAGTTATACCTAACTTCAAGCCCAACGAATCTGGGCAGAGCCGCCAGAATGTAAATGATGGCTTACTTACTTTATCAGAATGGGTCGAGAACATAGGTTTGTAACTTAACCCAAGTAAAACGCAAGCAGTCTTAGTCGCTCATAAAAGAGCTCTTAGTCGTCAGTTCAGAGAATCTCTTTCACCCTTAATCCTAAACAGCACAGAAATAAACTTTTCTTCTTCTGCAGAGAATCTGCAAACAGATAATTCTGGACCGAGCGAGGTGGCGCAGCTGGTTAGTACACTGGACTCGCATTCGGGAGGACGACGGTTCAAACCCGCGTCCGGCCATCCTGATTGAGGTTTTCCGTAATTTCCCTAAATCACTCCAGGCAAATGCCGGGATGGTTCCTTTGAAAGGGCACGGCCGACTTCCTTCCCTAATCCGATTGGTCCCCTCCCCAAAACAAACCAATCAACCAAACAGATAATTCTGGACCATCACTTGGAGTGGACTGAACACACAACTCCAGTCTGTTAAGAAGATGTCAGCAACACTTCGTTCGCAACAGAAATATAAAAAAGTATTTCCTCTCGAGCTTGAACAATAAACTCGTAGAGTTCTAATATTCCCCATCCTTGATTGTGGTGATACTTTACTCTTAAGAACTTTCGCATCAGAGCTCACGTCGGCTGGAACTGGCGATGAATGCTTGTGTGCGCTACGCTCGTGATTTACTCTGCCCGTGAACAATTATCACGGCTAGGTGCCGATAGGCGTATCGATTAACATACCCTGTGTTTGCTGTACCCTCTTCTCAGTCATCGCAATCTTTCCTATTTATTTTCAAGGCCGGCCGCTGTGGCCGAGCGGTTCTAGGCGCTTCAGTCCGGACCCGCATTGCTGCTATGGTCGCAGGTTCGAATCCTGCCTTGGGCATGGTTGTGTGTGATGTCCTTAGTTTAGTCAGGTTTAAGTAGTTCTAAGTCTAGTGGACTGATGACCTCAGATGTTAAGTGCTTAGAGCCATTTGATCCATTTTATTTTCAAGCCCGCATCTCGTGGTCGTGCGGTAGCGTTCTCGCTTCCCACGCCCGGGTTCCCGGGTTCGATTCCCGGCGGGGTCAGGGATTTTCTCTGCCTCGTGATGGCTGGGTGTTGTGTGCTGTCCTTAGGTTAGTTAGGTTTAAGTAGTTCTAAGTTCTAGGTGACTTATGACCACAGCAGTTGAGTCCCATAGTGCTCAGAGCCATTTGAACCATTCTATGGGACTGATAACCTCAGATCTTAAGTTCCATAGTGCTCAGAGCCATTTGAACCATTTTCCTACATAACGGATTTATTACTAAATGAGCGTGGAACATTTCTAAGGCTACCGTGGCAACCTCTTCAACGTCTAGATATAAACTCCACGAGCCGCCGTACGGGCCGGCCGCTGCACCCGAGCGCTTCTAGGCGCTTCAGTCCGGAACCGCGCTGCTGCTATGGTCGCAGGTTCGAATCCTGCCTCGGGCATGGATGTGTGTTATGTCCTTAGTTTAGTCAGGTTTAAGTAGTTCTAAGTCTAGTGGACTGATGACCTCAGATGTTAAGTGCTTAGAGCCATTTGATCCATTTTATTTTCAAGTCTTACTCTACTGCCTGAGCAGCACAGCAGAAAAGCTCGTTCTGAACAAAATAAATCCTCTGTGAACCACTACACGAGACTGCCATGTTCCCTATCAGGAAAACAACTCTGAACATATCTGCCTCAAAATATAGTAAACTTTAAAAGACAGCTTGTGGCCCTCCTTCTACCGCAAATCTACTTCTTCTTACAGCTCACTTTTCTCATTCCCTCCTTCACTTGTCTACAGAGTTCTCGGTTGATATCCTCTTCTTTTCTAGCAGGCATTGTCATTTTCATTCCCACTTTTACTTATACCGGACAAGGCTTCAAAAGTGTTCGACTAATCAATGTCATTCTTAGTGCCTCGATTATTTTATTATTACTATTTGTGTTACTGCTATTATTATTATTTCTTTACTTTCTCAGACTTTTTTAAAGTGTGGTTAAGAATAGAGTGACGCGGACCTTTATCAAGCGTCACTTCCTTTTTGCTGTACGGTACATGTTATATTGCATTTAGGAACTTTCGGGTAATTGAACATGTATCAATAATTACGGATTTCTGTAATTGTATATATATGTTTGGATGTAGCTGTATTGCATTGATGTATTGGTGGATATTGTGTGGTATGACTCCTGTAGTATAATTGGTATGATGTCAACTTTATCCTGATGCCACATGTCTTTGACTTCCTCAGCCAGTTGGATGTATTTTTCAATTTTTTCTCCTGTTTTCTTTTGTATATTTGTTGTATTGGGTATGGATATTTCGATTAGTTGTGTTAATTTCTTCTTTTTATTGGTGAGTATGATGTCAGGTTTGTTATGTGGCGTTGTTTTATCTGTTATAATGGTTCTGTTCCAGTATAATTTGTATTCATCATTCTCCAGTACATTTTGTGGTGCATACTTGTATGTAGGAACGTGTTGTTTTATAAGTTTACGTTGTAAGGCAAGCTGTTGATGTATTATTTTTGCGACATTGTCATGTCTTCTGGGGTATTCTGTATTTGCTAGTATTGTACATCCGCTTGTGATGTGATCTACTGTTTCTATTTGTTGTTTACAAAGTCTGCATTTATCTGTTGTGGTATTGGGATCTTTAATAATATGCTTGCTGAAATACCTGGTGTTTATTGTTTGATCCTGTATTGCAATCATGAATCCTTCTGTCTCACTGTATATATTGCCTTTTCTTAGCCATGTGTTGGATGCGTCTTGATCGATGTGTGGCTGTGTTAGATGATATGGGTGCTTGCCATGAAGTGTTTTCTTTTTCCAATTTGCTTTCTTCGTATCTGTTGATGTTATGTGATCTAAAGGGTTGTAGAAGTGGTTATGAAATTGCAGTGGTGTAGCCGATGTATTTATATGAGTGATTGCCTTGTGTATTTTGCTAGTTTCTGCTCGTTCTAGAAAGAATTTTCTTAAATTGTCTACCTGTCCATAATGTAGGTTTTTTATGTCGATAAATCCCCTTCCTCCTTCCTTTCTGCTTAATGTGAATCTTTCTGTTGCTGAATGTATGTGATGTATTCTATATTTGTGGCATTGTGAGCGTGTAAGTGTATTGAGTGCTTCTAGGTCTGTGTTACTCCATTTCACTACTCCAAATGAGTAGGTCAATATTGGTATGGCATAAGTATTTATAGCTTTTGTCTTGTTTCTTGCTGTCAGTTCTGTTTTCAGTATTTTTGTTAGTCTTTGTCTATATTTTTCTTTTAGTTCTTCTTTAATATTTGTATTATCTATTCCTATTTTTTGTCTGTATCCTAGATATTTATAGGCATCCGTTTCTTCCATCGCTTCTATGCAGTCGCTGTGGTTATCCAATATGTAATCTTCTTGTTTAGTGTGTTTTCCCTTGACTATGCTATTTTTCTTACATTTGTCTGTTCCAAAAGCCATACTTATGTCATTGCTGAATCCTTCTGTTATCTTTAGTAATTGGTTGAGTTGTTAATTGGTTGCTGCCAGTAGTTTTAGATCATCCATGTATAGCAAATGTGTGATTTTGTGTGGGTATGTTCCAGTAATATTGTATCCATAATTTGTATTGTTTAGCATGTTGGATAGTGGGTTCAGAGCAAGGCAGAACCAGAAAGGACTTAATGAGTCTCCTTGGTATATTCCACGCTTAATCTGTATTGGCTGTGATGTGATATTATTAGAGTTTGTTTGGATATTAAGTGTGGTTTTCCAGTTTTTCATAACTATGTTTAGGAACTGCATCAATTTAGGATCTACTTTGTATATTTCCAATATCTGTAGTAACCATGAGTGGGGTACACTATCAAAAGCTTTTTGGTAATCAATGTATGCGTAGTGTAGTGACCTTTGTTTAGTTTTAGCTTGATATGTCACCTCTGCATCTATTATCAGTTGCTCTTTACATCCTCGTGCTCCTTTGCAACAGCCTTTTTGTTCTTCATTTATAATTTTGTTCTGTGTTGTATGTGTCATTAATTTCTGTGTAATGACTGAAGTTAATATTTTGTAGATTGTTGGTAGGCATGTTATGGGGCGATATTTAGCTGGGTTTGCTGTGTCTGCTTGATCTTTAGGTTTCAGATAGGTTATTCCATGTGTAAGTGTATCAGGGAATGTGTATGGGTCTGCAATGTAACTGTTAAATAATTTAGTTAGATGTGGATGTGTTGAGGTGAACTTCTTTAGCCAGAAATTTGCTATTTTATCATTTCCAGGGGCTTTCCAATTGTGTGTAGAATTAATTGCTCGGGTGACTTCATGTTGCAAAATTATCACTTCAGGCATTTGTGGTATCATCTTGTATGATTCTGTTTCTGCTTGTATCCACCGTGCATGCCTGTTATGTTGTACCGGGTTTGACCATATGTTGCTCCAGAAGTGTTCCATGTCTGTTATGTTTGGTGGATTGTCTATTTTAATGTGTGTGTTATCTATTGTCTGGTAAAATTTCTTTTGGTTTGTGTTGAATGTTTGGTTTTGTTTCCTTCTATTTTCACTTTTTTTGTATCTTCTAAGTCGTTTGGCCAATGCTTGTAACTTCTGCTTCTTTTCATCTAATTGCTCCATTGCTTCTTGTTGTGAGATTTTACCTAACCTTTTTCGTTTTTTGTCTGATATTTCATTTCTTATAAATTGTGTTAGCTGTCCGATGTCTTTTCTCAGTTTTTCTATTCTGATCTGTAGCCTGTGTTGCCATGCTGGTTTTGTGGGTTTCTTCTGTGTGTTGGTTGGTTCTGATCTCTGCCTAGTGTGTATATTTAGTGTAGTGAGTGCTCCTACATAAACCAGTAGTTGTAACTCTTCCATTGTTGTATTTTCATTTATTTTGTTGTGTATGATTGTGTTGATAGTTGTTATTGTTGTTTCGACTTGTGGGTTATTTGGTGGTCTATGCAAGAATGGTCTAATGTCTGTGTTTGTGTCTTTGTATTCTATATATGTCAGCTGAAATTTCTCTTCTATATCTAACATGTGTGTCACTTCGTGTTCTATTTGTGCTTGTTCTGGTGGCTGTCTTAAGATGTCGTTTTCCTCTGATTGTTTAATTGATGTGTGTTGTTCTTTGTTTGTTTGCTCTGGGATGTTTGAGTCCATTACTGTATTTTCTTCTTCTTCTTCTGATTGCACATTATTTTGTTCTAGTATTTGTTGTACTTGTTGTTTGATGTTTTCTAATTCTGACTGGGGTATCCTGTTATTTTTGATTATTACACGGATCTGATCAGCTAGTCGTTGTTCTGTTAAAAATTTTAATTCTGGGTATCTGGTAATAAATGTTGTGTGTACTTGTGATCTGTATCCAGTTGTGTTGGTTCCTAGGTTTGTTGCTTGGTAATAACAGAACATGAGGTGTCGATTAACTTCATCTGACCATCTCATCCTCTGTCTTTGTTTTCCTTCTGGGGTGGTTGCAGGAAGCATATCCTGCAAAACACCTCTATTTGGATTTAAATCATTTTCCAGTTGGCTAGCAGTGTCGTTACCATTGTGGGCGGGCATAGGGTTCAAGCGTCGTCCCCGACCATGACGGCGCTTGTCCGAGGCTTCTTTAGTTCTGTCCTGAACCAAGTAATCACACTAAAAGGGGGGTTAGCCCTATTAGTGGTTTGTTCTTTTCGTCGCCTTTTACGACTGGCAGAACATACCGGAGGCCTATTCTTTTCCCGGGCCTCCACGGGGGTTATTATTATTATTATTATTATTATTATTATTATTATTATTATAGCCAATTACCACTTTTTATTAATAATGCAAAATTATTATCATTGTGATTGTTACGTAATATTTTTAGGTGTTTTTTGTTCCTGGCCAGATGTAAGACGAGGACCTTAAGCCCCTAATCTGGTTAGGCTAAATAAGCAGTGAATAAATAAATATTTTGTAGTAATTATTGTTAAGCACATTTAGGTGTGGGGCGGGATGCTAGTCAGAGTCAGACAATACAATTTAAAAAATGCTGGATTCGAGCCCTATTCAAGAATTGTTCCTATCAGTTGCTTTGAGCGTGTAAAAAAATAAATTTCCCTATCGTATACGTCTCACGTTCGTCACCTCAAACGCGACTTCTCTAGAACAGTACTCTGGTCAGTAAATCACTGCGGTATTCAAACCGTCCTCCTGGTTGAAACTGTGACACTTACGCATGTTCGTAGGGAAGAACACAAAAAGAGTTCTCTTCTTGTAATCCAGTCAGCTCATTCCATTTCGTTTCTGTTGTTACTGCGTTTCTGCTTTCAAACTGTTTACTGAGCTTCAAAAGCATTTTACAGCGTTCAAACGATAAGAAGGGGTAGTTTGTCAGAATGACGTATCCCAAACATGCACGCAAAAATCCCCCGCCACTCAATACTCCGGAGCAACACGTTATCGCGGTACAGTCAAATGCGGTACGCTCTTCGGCAAAACGGGGATGTTGGAGCTCCAAGTCGGAACACAAGCGTCAGTGCCTATTCCGTGCAAAGCCGTGTGTAATCGATTCAGCGTCGCGGATATTGTGGGCCGCTGGAGCCGATGCAGGCATCGCGTTAATTCGCGTGGGCCACACTGCACGGCCCGAGTCCTGAATATCGTGCAGACCATCACAGTCAGCGCCTCATGCAGGCACGCGCTCTGGCGAGAGGGATTGTTTCCCATCTCGAGTACTTGTGGTCTTAACATTCTTCTACCGAAACAACAATTTCCTAGCTAAATTTTGCTCTGCCATTTTATATTGATGCAAACCAATATTAATGCAAAGCATACGCTTCCTAATATGAGGTGTGATTCGAAAGTTTTAAGAATGGGCTTGTAATTGTACAACGGTGGTACTTACCTACTACTGTGATGCATCTCCTTCAAAATAGAAAATAGTCCCGTTCTGACTGAACAACCGACTCCAGTGGTGTTTCCTCTTTTGCAAACATTCCTGGAATTTTTTTTTTCCTGAAGTATGTTAAGGACGCTCTCCATCTTTGCCTGGATGTCTTCAATCAGTCAAATCGCTTCCCTTACAGCGGAAATTTCAGTTTAGGAAACAGATAGAAGTCCGAAGGGGCCAAATCAGGGGAATATGGCGATTGTGGAAGCACAGGAATTTTGAATTTTGTCACAAATTCAACGATGGAGAAGGCACGACGAGCCGGAGCCTTGTCATGGTATAGCGCCCAACTGCTGTCTTTCCACAATGCAGGCCATTTCTTCCACAACTTTTTTGAGCAAACGCTCAAGGCCACATTTGCAGTGTTCCTTGTTAATTGTCTGTCCTCCAGGGGTAAATTCATAATGCACAATACCGGTAGAATCGAAGAAAGTCACCAACATTGTCTTCACTTACCAAAGAATATAATCTTACATAGGTTGAGTACATTTATCAGCCGGCCGGAGTGGCCGAGCGGTTCTAGGCGCTACAATCTGGAACCGCGCGACCGCTACGGTCGCAGGTTCGAATCCTGCCTCTGGCATGGTTGTGTGTGATGTCCTTGGGTTAGTTAGGTTTAAGTAGTTCCAAGTTCTAGGGGACCGAAGACCTCAGATGTTAAGTCCCATAGTGCTCAGAGATATTTGAACCAATTTTTACATTTATAAAATTCGCAATTTCATTAGTATTTATGGCCAAAACTACCTGAAAATCGTAAAAAAAACATGGTTTTCGGGTACCGAAACAGAGCCACTTCATTCCAAAACGGCTATCCACAGTAAATGGCTGTAGTTTCTACGATGTATTCCTAAGATCCCGATCTCGAACATCCTTGAATAAAGTCTTGATATCTTCATCCGTTTCGGAGGTACAGAGGTTCAAAGTTATCGTAACTGTACATGTAAAATACGCACGTAAAAGCCGGCCGAAGTGGCCGTGCGGTTAAAGGCGCTGCAGTCTGGAACCGCAAGACCGCTACGGTCGCAGGTTCAAATCCTGCCTCGGGCATGGATGTTTGTGATGTCCTTAGGTTAGTTAGGTTTAACTAGTTCTAAGTTCTAGGGGACTAATGACCTCAGCAGTCGAGTCCCATAGTGCTCAGAGCCATTTTTTTCGCACGTAAAATCCGGCGTGAGGCGAAAACATAGGTTATAAAGTGACGTAATACGCAGAAATATGCTATGGAAGTGTCTCTGTTACGATCATAAGGGTTCTGGGAATCCCATGTTGTAGTATTGAAACACATGCAAAATTTTTGTGCACGTAAAATCCGGTCTCATGTGTAAAATTAGTTATGCGTTATGTCAGTTTCACATAAGTAAACTGTATAATTTTTATTGACCTACGAAGCTCTTTTCATATGAGTGATACTCCCGGCTGCAGCAGGGCAAAGACAGAAACCATAGGAAAAATGTTTCAATCGGAGCACAAACAATACTAATGTCAACGATAATGATGGAATCTGAAGAAATGAATTAAAATTTATGTCACGGCCGGGACTTCAAACGGGGTATCCTTGCTCACTAGACAGGAATGATAACCATGACACCAGCTGCATCAATCTACTTACCTAAGCACTTTTAAAAATTTTGCCAAAAATTTCTGCGTACAAACATTTCGCGCTGTTTATGGTGAGAGAAAAGGAGACAGAAGCAATGACAAAGAGACGGAAAAGTAATAAATACTGGAAGATTGTAGGCAGTCTTTGTCTTATAATAAATTGAAAGGGACGGTGGCAGCGAAAGAAACAGACTGGGACACATGGCAGAGGAACATTGTTGACAGTGAGAGAACAGTGCTAACAAAAGAGTGAAGGAGACAGTGCCAGTTTGAGAATATTAAGGAGAAGGATAAAGTGGAAGTGGGTGAGAGCTGGTGATAATGAGAGACAGAGTCTATGACTATGAAACCGAAGAAGAGAGAGATAGTGACAGTGAGAAGAGAGGGCAGCTGTGGGAAGGAATGCATGAGATAGTAGCAGTAAGAGAGAACAAGAAGAAAACTGTGTGTGTGATGGGAGACAGTAGTAGGACAGGGTGAAGGAGACAGTGGCCATGAGACAGGAGGCCGTGACAGTTATAGAGACATTATGACAGTCAGTAGGGCTGAACGAGTGAGAAGGTAGGTGTGGGGGTGTTTCGATGTGAACGACCTACAGCGATGCACTAGTGAGTGTGAGCGTTCTGCAGTTAGGGGTTGTTGTGGGAATAAGAGGTGAGTTGAACGTTAAAAGGAGCGCGAAAATGTTCGCACGTCAATATTTTTGGGAAAATTTTTAAAAATTCTGAGGAAGGTAGAACTGGGCAGTGGTTACCCCACTTTTCAGAGGCTTTTAAACAGGAGCATGTTCGCCTGTTTTGTGCTCCGATAGGTACATTTTTCTGCTGTTACAGCTGTTGACTCGCTTCTCTCCGTGCTTGTTTATGAAACTGACTTTCTCCACCTTTTCCTGCTTTTTAGCGTTTTGTTATGTTAGTCACTCCTTCGAACAACATACGGTGGACAATAAGCACGAGCTCCTGAGAGACTGCAAGCCGGAAACCAGCACTTGTTTATGTTGAATGTTTCGCTGTGGCGCGTCCAAGTGTGCTGTGGAAAAAAAAAGAAAAGAAAATAACAGTTTGACTTCCCGCCAACGTAAAGGTCATCAGACCCGGAATGCTAGGTCGGACTTCACGAGGAGGGACAAGGAAATCGGTAGTGTCATTTGCTGAGGAAACATCCGGCATTCGATTTAGGGGGTTTGAGGAAAACACATATCAAGATGACAGAACTGTGAACTGATTCCTCTTCTCCCTAATGTCGCCTAAAATTCCGGTAGAGCTTTTAAACCATCCAACAACTGAAGGGTTCTCAGTGAGCAAAGAGAAAATCTGTGTTGGGAGTTACTAGGAGAGGTTTAAGAAATTTGATGTGGGCAGAGGCTGTAATGAAACACGCAGTTATGACCTTAATGAAAATAAACTACTACAGTCAGGCCTATGGAAATACGTATAAACAGGGTGTCTCATAATTAATAATGAAAACCGGCACAGGTGCAAGTACTCGTATTGAAACGTCCCCTTAGAAAAATTATGGATGACTGTGCTGGTAAACTTCTACGTTATTTGATTTTCAAACAGCTGAGGAAAACTGAACGTACTCAGTCATTTCTCTCTTTACTTATTCTGATCATCACTAAACTGACACACAATATTTTTAGCGCAACGCAATCTGACTTTCAATAATCCCTACAAATGAGTGGCCCTGACTAGCAATAACCTATACCTTTCATGAATCACTTACCTCACAAAAATCTTTGTTATTCGATCTACTGCAATGCAGCGAGCGCCAATACTGATTCTAACTACTAATAGGCATAGTTAGCAAATGAAAGATTTTGATAGAGAACAAACAATGTATTTACCTTAATAATGTTCATCGTGTATCGCGCAGTGGTTAGACACTGGACTCGCATTCGGGAGAACGACGGTTCAATCCCGCGTCCGGCCATCCAGATTTAGGTTTTCCGTGATTTCCCTAAATCACTCCAGGTAAATGCCGGGATGGTTCCTCTGAAAGGGCACGGCCGACTTTCTTCCCCATCCTTCTCTAATCCGATGAGACCGATGACCACGCTGTCTGGTCTCCTTCCCCAAACCAACCTATACTTTTTCTGGCGGACACACGTCCAGATCGTCCGTTCTCAAAACTCTGGCATCTCTCTCCCCACATCCACTACTGCTGGCGCCTAACCTCCAGCTGCCCAACGCTACGCAATGTTCACATCCAATTGCCTAACACTACACAAGCGAATATACTAACAATGAGTCCAACCAGCCACAGACTGCACACCGCGCACTCAGCGATTTTCATACACAGCACTACGTGGCGTTACCAACATAAAAACCTAAACAGCCTACTTACAGTATACGACAGTACAAGGAAAAACTTTATGTGAATAAGTACCCGGAAACCAAATGATAGTGAGAAAATTACGGATGTGTGATAACGAGTCACCACGGATTTCACTATGAAATACTGCCCTAAATAGCACACATTTATTTTAAATGTAAACTATTCTATTAGGTTTCCAACTGATTGGTCTCAAATGTTCGGCCCTGTCTCTGCCTTTACTAGAAACACTATACTACAGAATGTTCAGCTTAAAAGTGGCACCATCTTTCAGTAGTTACACAAAATGAATATTGTTGAAATGCATATACTGTGAGATGTGTGAAATAAGTTTTGAGAGGGCTGTTTGTTGCTTGCACACTTAAGCTGGGCCAGTCACTGTTGAGCACTGGTTTTTGAACAAAATGGCGTTATCGTGTCTTGTTTGTTAAAATGATTGAAACTTATTTTGTGATGAAATCTCATGACGAGTGTCAGCGAAAGTTCACGGAGAAATCTGAAAAGGAACACCAGTGAAAAGTTTTATTCAGACCTTAGTTAAAATATTCAAGGAAAGGGTCTAGTATTAGATAGGAAACGTGCCAGACAAAGGTCTGTTCTAACGACATAGGTCGTTCATGATATTAAAGCAGCAGTTACATCATCTTCCAATAAATCTCTGCGCAGATGCCTAGGAAAGAACATTTCACTTGGATCAGCTCACACTACCGTGAGAGAACTGAAATGCTATTCGTACCATGAGCTGAGTAACTCTGATTGTGCAGAAGGGCTCACTCCTGTCAGTGGTTAAGGACTCTCACTAGAAGCAACATTGTCAGTTTAGATCAAGTGTTTTTCGCAGATGAAGCTTGGTTTCATCTTAGAGGGGGTGTTAATAACCAGAATTACCATATCTGGGGTACTGACAACCGGCACACTTTCCTTGAGTCTCCCCTACACTCACAAAACACATGGCGTATGATGTGCGGTTTCAATGCGACGAGTAACACGATCTTTGTGTCTTGAAACAACTGAGGATGCTGCTGTCTACCAAGACATTATCCAATAGCCGATGGCCTTACTGCAAGAGGACGAGCTTCACCGCTGGTTGCAACAGGGCGGCGGCACTTGGCATGCAGCTCGCGCTACTATGGAGACACATGATAAAAGATATTGTTTACAGGAGCAATCCACATACCGTGAAGGAATTGTAGACAAACATTACGAAAGCCATAAATGAAACAGACAGTGTAAACGTAACAACAGTAGCCAGGAATATGACCAAACACGTCAACAAGTTCACAAGAATGGACGGACAACATTTCCAACATTTTCTGTAATTTAACGTATGATGTATGTTTACTAACAAAATGTTACTCACAGAATAAACTAAGTGATGGGGCCTCCTTTAAGTTGAACAGCCGGATGGAGTGGCCGAGCGGTTCTAGGCGCTACAGTCTGTAACCGCGTGACCGCTATAGTCGCAGGTTCGAATCCTGCCTCGGGCTTGGATGTGTGTGATGTCCTTAGGTTACTTAGGTTTAAGTAGTTCTAAGTTCTAGGGGTCTGATGACCTCAGATGTGAAGTCCCATAGTGCTCAGAGCCATTTGAACCATTTAAGTTGAACAAACACCCTGTACTTAAGCAAGCGACTCATTACAATATACTGCACTCTCGTTAGAAAGGATGTTCCACGCGTCGCCTCGCATTCGATTGCAGAACTGCTCTTAGCTCTGTAGTGATATGCGAATTCCTTATAACACCTTAAGGACCATTTCGTATATCTTGAAAAGACTGTGCAGTTCTGCAGCCTTATCAACCGGAGAGCTATACGCTTCACTTCTGAGGAAAGGACGTAGCCAAAGGGGGGGGGGGGGGGGGCGAACCCTCCCATCACCTAAATGAAATTAGACGCCTCAGTTGCCGTGAAATGGAATTGAAAATTATTTGATTTTCAGTCATACAACGAAAAAGAGATACGCACTGTTGATAGTCAACAAGACCATCGATAGACTTAAATTATCGATACGTCGATAACACTATCACTTGTCGCCCAACATTACTTTAGCCAAGACCAACTACTGCCCATTGCTGGCCTTACTTGAGCTCTCTTATGGCTTTGGTAATCAATTTAATTTTTACCCGCAGCTGGCGTTTATTGCTTTCGCTCGGTATGTTGTTGTGACAGTGTCTAATTTGTTCAAATGGTTCAAATGACTCTAAGCACTACGGGACTTAATATCTGAGGTCATCAGTTCTCTAGAACTTAGAACTACTTAAACTTAACTGAACTAAGGACATCACACACATCCATGCCCGAGGCAGGATTCGAATCTGCGACCGCAGCGGTCGCGCGGCTTCAGACTGAACCGCCTAGAACGGCTCGGCCACAACGGCCGGCCGGTAAATTTGTAATGAGAAAGATGAAAACCTGTTTTACTTCGTCCTCTGGAGTTACGGTAAGTTAAAAATATGTACGGTGCTACTATAATACACTAGTTACTTATCAATAGTGGTTTAATAATAGCACTGGAGCCGTTATTTCGTGTTTGGTGTAACTTTGTGCTTCCAGTATTTCAATACTTCACAAGACAGCGGAGCGCTAAACGTAACTACAAATAACGTTAAATTAAAATCTGTGCATAAAATACACTTGGATTCGCCTGTGTCGCCCAGAAATCGCGTTGATCAACAAAAATACCGCCCAACCCGGGACGGGTTGCAATTCTTCAAAAAAATTGCTCAAAATTTTGCCATTAGTAGCCCAAACGGCAAAATATCGCCCAATCCGGTCACCTGGGCGGTACTTAGTTATGAAAACCAGTTCCGATACGGAGAGACGGGAAGGGGTTGTGGAGGGCGGAAGGTGTATGTGATGACACCTCAATCTATAGTTCGTTCGTTTCTAAAAAGAGTTCTTTGAGCGCGTTGCTTGAAAAAGGCGAGCCGCTTGCGTCCTGCATCCCCTCTCTCCCTCCTCACCCCTCCCATTTAGTCCATAATCTGTTTACGCTCTTGGAACACTGTAATAACTGAACTTTTTCTGATATTCTATGATCACCTTCAAACCGTAATTTTTTTGAGTTGTAGAAACAATTATGTGAAAAATAATTATCTCATTACTTCTGTAACAGTACTTATCTTTATACGGGGAACAGCGATTTATTTCCCAGGCAAACAATGTTTAATTTTAATGTTTGTTTGCGTAAGATTTTGACAATATGCATAGTTCAGCGATATTTACATTGGAAGGCAGCTAGGGATCGTCATTTTGTACTACATATCTGTACATAAAGATTGCTCACTTGTGGAATGGCGATATATCATGTCTTCAAGTTTTACTGCATGAAAAATTTTGTACTGTTGAAAGGTCACTGTTGGATTCCTTTCATGTCAATTTCTTAAATATGTTGTCATTTACGGCATAAATTCCTCTTCTAAATTTACTGTGGTGTTTCTATCTGGGAGGAGACTGAGCAGTGGAACGTGTTACTTTTACACATAAACAAGAACGATCTGTTACACTACTACACTTTAAAGCACAGTTTATATGTAATTCTTATATGTAATTCATGTCACACAGTCTCATACGGAACCTACATCCGCTTTCTTTTATATACTGTATATGATAAGATACTGTCATCCCCCTTCCCTTCTGTGTGAGAGGATGAATGAGCAAATGTATTTGTAGTTGCATGCTGGATGGTAGCAGACAAGCCAGTCTGCTAGAGAACAGTAGGACCAACGTCGGAACAGGTAGCTACACCTTCTAAAAGCAGAGAGGTTTCTATTCTTAGTATGGTCCTGTCCATCCCTTGTCATGTTGGTATAGGGAGCTGCCTCTCTGGTCACTTCCGTTTGTACACTCCTGGAAATGGAAAAAAGAACACATTGACACCGGTGTGTCAGACCCACCATACTTGCTCCGGACACTGCGAGAGGGCTGTACAAGCAATGATCACACGCACGGCACAGCGGACACACCAGGAACCGCGGTGTTGGCCGTCGAATGGCGCTAGCTGCGCAGCATTTGTGCACCGCCGCCGTCAGTGTCAGCCAGTTTGCCGTGGCATACGGAGCTCCATCGCAGTCTTTAACACTGGTAGCATGCCGCGACAGCGTGGACGTGAACCGTATGTGCAGTTGACGGACTTTGAGCGAGGGCGTATAGTGGGCATGCGGGAGGCCGGGTGGACGTACCGCCGAATTGCTCGACACGTGGGGCGTGAGGTCTCCACAGTACATCGATTTGTCGCCAGTGGTCGGCGGAAGGTGCACGTGCCCATCGACCTGGGACCGGACCGCAGCGACGCACGGATGCACGCCAAGACCGTAGGATCCTACGCAGTGCCGTAGGGGACCGCACCGCCACTTACCAGCAAATTAGGGACACTGTTGCTCCTGGGGTATCGGCGAGGACCATTCGCAACCGTCTCCATGAAGCTGGGCTACGGTCCCGCACACCGTTAGGCCGTCTTCCGCTCACGCCCCAACATCGTGCAGCCCGCCTCCAGTGGTGTCGCGACAGGCGTGAATGGAGGGACGAATGGAGACGTGTCGTCTTCAGCGATGAGAGTCGCTTCTGCCTTGGTGCCAATGATGGTCGTATGCGTGTTTGGCGCCGTGCAGGTGAGCGCCACAATCAGGACTGCATACGACCGAGGCACACATTGCCAACACCCGGCATCATGGTGTGGGGAGCGATCTCCTACACTGGCCGTACACCACTGGTGATCGTCGAGGGGACACTGAATAGTGCACGGTACATCCAAACCGTCATCGAACCTATCGTTCTACCATTCCTAGACCGGCAAGGGAACTTGCTGTTCCAACAGGGCAATGCACGTCCGCATGTATCCCGTGCCACCCAACGTGCTCTAGAAGGTGTAAGTCAACTACCCTGGCCAGCAAGATCTCCGGATCTGTCCCCCATTGAGCATGTTTGGGACTGGATGAAGCGTCGTCTCACGCGGTCTGCACGTCCAGCACGAACGCTGGTCCAACTGAGGCGCCAGGTGGAAATGGCATGGCAAGCCGTTCCACAGGACTACATCCAGCATCTCTACGATCGTCTCCATGGGAGAATAGCAGCCTGCATTGCTGCGAAAGGTGGATATACACTGTACTAGTGCCGACATTGTGCATGCTCTGTTGCCTGTGTCTATGTGCCTGTGGTTCTGTCAGTGTGATCATGTGATGTATCTGACCCCAGGAATGTGTCAGTAAAGTTTCCCCTTCCTGGGACAATGAATTCACGGTGTTCTTATTTCAATTTCCAGGAGTGTATTTGGGAAGCACGCTCGGTAGGAGCCCAGGGCAGTCTGTCCGCAGCGAACGTCTGAAGTGGTAAGATCTCCGGCTAAGTGCGTGTCTGCTAAGTCCGTAGGACAATGGATTTCTTAAGTTCAGCCTAACTGAAAATTTAATCACCTTTATTTCAGGTTTAGCTCTAAAATATCTAATGTTATCTTAAATTGCAGCGCAGTGTGATTCGAGTGTACAGTTCAGAATATCTTCCAGTAGTTGCTTTGTCACTACTGTGTGAGTAAAGTGGAACCACGTGTTGATCAGTAACTCTAACTAAGATCATCAATCTTCAATGCGAATGTGTGTGAGATTATAACGTCTCGTCTTGACAATATTTTTCAATATAGCAACTTTTCTTTATGTTCAACCCACGTGGGCTGTACTTTGTGAGACCAGTACCACGTGCTTATACAATTGTTTGACCCATCAGGTTACTAGTAAGACGTTAGTAACCAGTTCAAGGTTTTTCTTTTGTAAATTGCTTTTCGATCTAATTTATTTTAATTATCAAAATTATTGTGGAGTTACACTCTTTGCGTAAACCAAGTTGACCACGTGAAGCATGTGGTGTAATCATCAAAGTAGCCCTCAGCCATTCTTTTCGGGAAGATTTCACAGAGAGTTAGTATGAATTTAGTATACCAGTGTGTGGTAATTACATGACGGACAGGATTGCGCTACGAACGTAACGTCTTTGGGTGAAAATTGAATCGGTTGGTAGTGCTAAATTTCCTCTTGCATATGTTTCAACGTTCTTCGTGTGTTATTTTATGAATGCAGTGTTGTATGCAGTCTCCCAATCTTGGCTCCATATTTGATGTGTTCTGTAAGATTACAAACTCACATTTTCACAATCCTAAATAAGGCACCATTTTAGTTATGAATCAAGTTTAATATGCTGAAATTTCAATGATCAATGTTAAAATAAATTTCCGAATATAAACAGATTTATTTCTTTTTATTTAAATTCTCTTATATATATATATATATATATATATATATATATATATATATATATATATATATATATATATATATATAACCGGTTGTCGTATCACTATTAGAAGATTATAATTAATGTTAGTCTGGTTGGGAATTTGGTAAGCTAGACTGGATACCTGGTGAAACAGTTGCTCAGTAATGCAAGGTTAACTTCCCCAGACAGCTCACAGCTTTTAACCCGCTTTTATTGTCTATCAGCACCGCTTTCAGAACAAATTAAGCAACAACATTACACTGTGAAATGACTTATTCGTAATATCCTTGGAATAGTAGATCCAGCTGTCATAACTCTAACATAATTGTAAATAATTGTCACATAAGAGATAACGTATGTCGTACATTACAGAGTAGTTTATTAACATCAAAGACTGTATTATCATATTATTACGGATAAATACAAACTCATTTATGACGTCGCATTCGTTACAAGTCCATTTGAAACCAATGTTAAAACCCCAAAACAATAGTTCATAATGTTAGTGTATTTTGTTTTATTTTGTAAATAGGCTTGGTTGCTATATTTTCAGTTTGACTGTTGAAACAATAATTTAAAAAGTTCTTCATCACCTAAGAAAATTGAAGAATTTTAATGAAATGAAAGATCTTACTATGAGATTGAACTGAGAAACTGGCATGCCACTGTGTGCTGAGGGAATTCTGACTTAGTTTCAGATAAGACGTAAATTTAAATACGAGAGTGTAGTAGAAGAAAGGCAGCTACTGTGAAGATGTCTGAATGCTTTAACATTATATGTTTCACATTCCAACATTCAGGTTCTTCTGCTCTTCGACAGGGTACCTTGTATTACAAGAATCCGTTGCTCCTGACGATGATGGTGGAGGCTGTCGTCGAAAGCTTGAGATTTTATCCCAAGTTGATGTGGCAAGAAAAGCGAGAGTGTTTTATATAGAAGAACTAGCTGTATTTTGTTAGAAAAGAGGCAATACATTATATCAGAGTTTGAAGGTACATGTTTTAAATCACATGTCAATAAAACGAAGTTATATTGTGCCAGGTAAGGATGATATACATAAAATTCAGCAAGAAAAAATTTTCTCATATATATGTATATAGACCAAATACAATTTGTTCGAAGGCCTCCCAGAAGCATGTTATCTATATAAAATTGAGTAAATAAAATTATCATTCTTTTTGTAGCCCTCTTTACCTCTTTAACAAATCTAAACCCCCCCTTTGACAAAATCCTGGATACGTCCTTGTCTGAAGTAACCTGGAAAAATCAAGATTATTGCAGTCAGATGAACTTGGACGTGAGGGTACAGGCCCTGACAGACATATCCGTCTTTGACCATAGTGGCGCGTTAGATGTCGTACATCTTCAAAATGATATGCCGGTGCTTCATCATACAGGTGCCACATTGCCCAACCTTGAGCCACTGTTAAAATTTGAACCCAATAATATGGGGACTAGATCGAAAATTTTACACTTCAGATACATTTGTACTAACTAGGACAGTACTTCATACTGGGGTCAGTGCCGATTCGTAATCTCACATTATTATTCAGCAAACGGCATGTTTGCGGACTCATCATTTCTGCTGAGACGTTTTTGCTTCTGTTAGCATGTGCTCTCTTCCATGTTTAATGCTTTTGTGCATTATCGAACATTATATCAAAGCAAGAAACGAATGAATAGCCAAAGCCACATTTCATATGTACAAATAGTCTAGCAAACTACTGTTTGTAGAACCGTTTATTATTTTCCTTACTACGAAGTACTTTCTTTTCCTTGTGTGGCTTCTGTGGATACGCTACTTGCTGTCTGTTTATTCATTGCTTTGTCTGTTTTCATGGAACTCTTTCTGTCGTCTACAATTACGTTCAGCTCCTAATACACAGGCTCTTTTTAAATCTGCTTTTTTACAGAACCGATTCTGTTAAACTGAACGGTTGTCCCACTTTGCATTTATATACTTAGAGGTTCTTGTTTCTGGAACCTGTCCTGCTTTGTTTATTTTCTCGGAACTTTTTCTTTTGTCTCGAATTACTTTCCACTCCCGATACACAGATTCATTTCAAATTTGCGTTTCTGCAGCGTCGATTGTGTTGATACTGAACGGTTATCGTGCTTTCCATTTATTTACTTACAGTTTTTGCCCGGAACCTGACCTTTTCCCATCTCGATCATAATGTGAACCTTGATATTTCTGAACGATGAAGAGAAAACGTTTCGTAGTATGTAAACAGCGTTTCCTCGAAAAAAGTTCGTAAATTAACTGATACATGAAGTTACCCTCTTTTTGTCCAAACAATCTCTTCGTATATTTAACTGCTGAATATATTTCTCGTAACTCTGGTCCTTGTATCTGTACAGCGGTTACCATAAATTAGCTAAAAACGTAATAACACCAATAACTTGAAAAAACACCAAGCAGCTGACGTGAAAGGTGAGTGTGTTGCAACAATCTTAGCGCTGCCCAATACACCACATGGAAATCGGTGCAGATACAATCTACACTCTTCTTGCGTAATAGTTTCTCTGCAGATGCTTGTAATTTAGGAAACATGACAGCTGTTGCTGTTGTGACCGCTGGAAGACATCATTTCGTAGAATAAGAGATTAATTCTAATGGACAACCATGAGCGCAGATTAACAGTTTTGACGCTTTTCATACTTCTTGAAATGTTGGATGTGCGTTGCACTTAAACAGCGGGGACCATATCCTTAAACGCCTGTTCTTCTGTTAACGATAGACTGTGGCAATAGTTTCTAACAACAAGCTCAGCAAATAGCAGATGTCGCCAAGAACAGCCGAAGGCTGTCTATGCCATATTTGCTGTTTATCTACTCGAAGAGATAAGAGTCCAGTAACGTTACATCTACAGCTTGCTCTTGATGCAATCAAAAATTGGATGATATAACAGAGTACCACGTACAACATACAAATGCATCGAAGTCGTGGTCGGCAGGATGCAAGCGGCGTGCAATGAAAAATTTTGTTGCCTTGTGATGCGATTGGCAAACTGTGTTTTATACAAGAATAGATCTTCAAACATGAAGTACAGCTGTCGCTTCAGTATTCATTGCGTAATGACTGCATGAATCTCGCACTTTCTTTCTTCACTACTTCTGCAAACAGAGCATAATAACTTGTACTGCGACTTTCTACTCGAATATTGAAAATAGTCACCGCAAATGGAATTTCCCCCGACGATCACATAGATAATGTTGTGGGAAAAGCAAACCAAAGAGTGTGATTTATTGACTGGACACTCAGAAAGCCGGCCGAAGTGGCCGTGCGGTTCTAGGCGCTACAGTCTGGAACCGAGCGACCGCTACGGTCGCAGGTTCGAATCCTGCCTCGGGCATGGATGTGTGTGACGACTGATGACCACAGAAGTTAAGTCGCATAGTGCTCAGAGCCATTTGAACCATTTGAACACTTAGAAAATGTAAAAGGCGTGCTAAAGAAACTGCTTACATGACGCTTTCCACCCTCTTGTGGAATACTGCTGTGCAGTGTGGCATCCACATCAGTAGAGCCAACGGAGGACAACGAAAAAGTTCAAAGAAAGGCAGCTCGTTTTGTTTCATCGCGAAATAAGGGAAAGAGTGCCACACATATGATACACAAATTGCGGTGGCAGTTATTAAAATAAAGGCGTTTTTCGCTGTACAGGATCTTCTCATGAAATTACCAGCTTTCTCCTCAGAGTGTGACAATATTTGTTGGCACCCATCTACATATGGAGAAAGAATCAGCCTACAAAATAAGAGAGATTAGAGATTTTTTTTTTCTTTATTGCCATTTCACACCTTACACAAGGTGGGCTGGCAGCGGCAACAGTATACCGCTCTTTAGCCACAGGCAGTACAAGAGAGAAAACAATGGAGACGCAGTACAACGGTGGACAAAAAACAGTAGACACAGTAACGAAAAATTGAAGCCGTTCACACGCGAAGAAAACCAAAGAAACTGTTAGCACTGTACACGAACACTGATGATGGAGATGACACACGTGAACGATGGAGCATGGGCGGTGAAAACACTGAAGCACAAACATGACGGCACACACACAAAACCGATGTTCACTTAACGGTCCGGGGACCTTCCAAAAGGGGAAAAAGGTGGTGGGGGAGGGAGAGGGGAGAAAAAACACAGGAAGTGGAAGAGGAGGATCAAAGTTGATAGGAGGAGTAGATGGAGGGGATGAGGGCATCATCAGGCAGGGGGAGCTGGTGGATGCCACCTTGGGAGAGGGTAAGGAGAGCGGAGAGATGGAGAGCAGGTGGGACGTGGGAATACAGGTGCGGCAGCGGACGGGGGTGGGAGAGGATGGGAGAGACAAGCGGGTGAGGGGGCTCTAGTTTACAGGAGGTGTAAAGGATCCGTATCCGTTCGAGGAAAAGGAGGAGGTGTGGGAACGGAATAGGGTCATACAGGATCCGCATGGGGGAGGGGAGACGGATTCGATAGGCGAGGCGGAGAGCATGGCGTTCGAGGATTTGAAGGGATTTGTAAAAGGTAGGAGGGGCGGAGAGACCAGAGTTCACATGGAAAGATTTTAGTGTTCGTGTTTCCCGTGCGCTGTTCGAGAGTGGAAGTGTAGAGAAGAAGAATGTATAGGTAAAATAATGTGAACAGTGGTAGTAATAGGATGGTTGTGTTTCATGGCCAACAATGCAGGTAAGGCACTTGTCGCACTGGACTGTGCGTGTTCAGTATGGACTAGGCATCAGTGCAGGTTGTTTACAAGTAGTGCACACTTCGTATTTGCATTCAGAGGCTGAGGCCAACGTGCAATGAAAGACCTAACAGAGTTACAAAGAAGGCAGATTGTGGGGGCCCGATTAGCTGGAGCATCAGTAACCAAGACAGCCAACTTATTGAAAGTTTCAAGAGCAACTGTTTCAACAGTTGCGACAGCCTACACAACACATGGAAAGACATCACCGAATAAACGTGATAGTGGGCGCAAATCAAAACTAAATTACAGAGATCGTCGTATGCTAACGCAAATTGTGTCTAAACAATAAAAACTACCGCAGCTAAAGTGACTGTAGAGTTCAGTAGCCATCTTCGAGACCGGTGTCTATCGATACTGTCAGCCGAGAACTCCATAAAGCGAATATTCATGGACGAGCTGTTATACCGAAACCGTTACTGACGACAACCAACGCAATGGAGCGTAAAACATGGTATCAGGATCATAAATCCTGGGCGGCTGATCAGTGAAAACATGTCATGGACCGACGAGTCAACGTTTTCGTCATTTCCATTTTCAGCCAGGTTTACATGTGGATAACGCCAAAAGATCCTGATTGCTTGATTCAAGCGGTTAAGCGTGGAGGTGGAAGTGTGATGATGTGGGCAGCCGTATCATGGTATTCTGCTGGTCCCATCATTACTCTCAAAGGCCGTGTTACAGCCAACGATTACGTGAATATTTTAGGCGACCAGATGCACCCCATGATTCAAATGTTGTTCCCCAACAATGATGTCGTATTTCAGGACGATAAGGCACCCATTCACACAGCCAGGACAGTACAATCGTTGTGTGAGGAGCGTGCAACTGAACTGCAGCGACTTCCGGCCCAGCACAGTCCCCGGACTTGAACACTATCGAGACGTTGAGTGCGGTATTGGAGCGCAGACTCCGGAGCAGATTTCCTCCTCCCTCGTCACTACAGTAGTTAGAAGAGGTTCTGATCGAAGAGTGACATGACATTCATCTGGAGACTACACAGTCATTATATGCATGTATTCCAAGAAGAACTGCTGCTGTATTACGGGCAAATGGAGGTCCAACCTCTTATTAATAAACGATTCCCAAGTATGTACAAGTGTTCTCATAATTTTGCTATCTCGTGTAGCTTGAACGTGGTTCTATGAATCCTCTGCCAGGCCCTTAATTGTGAACTGCAGAGTAATCGTGTAGATATAGATGCAGAAGGCATAGAATTGAGAGAAAGTGATGTTAAATGTCACAACGAAAACATTAAGTACGTACTTACCCTACTCATTTTTAATACTGCAGTTCAAAATAAATCCTTTTTGCTAAGGAAGTGTTTGGGGTTTTACTTTTTTGTGACATAAATAAAACATCAACTTTATCACTGTTCATGGCACTTTATGTATCGTACTTTCAAAAATTTATTTCTAAACAGGGCAAGATACCGAACTTTTTCACATCATATTGTTTTTCAACCATTAAAATAATTAGTAATCTGTTTTCCCCTAGACGAACGATGACCAGAGGCTCGTGAAAAAAACAACAATGCATTCTCACAGCCTCATAACTAACCGAGATACAGGTCTCGTTCTCTTTTTTTTCTTTTTATTTTTTTGCCGGCGGAATAACAGATCTCGCTGACGAAAATCCATATATCTAACTCCTTTATAAATCTAATAAGAAATCAAGGAGGAAAATACATTGAATATACTGAGTTTTGTGCTGTTATTGCGGCGGTTGAATGCTCTTACAGCTGTAAGTTTACGGCGCTCTCCAGGGTAACTTGTGTTTCCGAGTTAAGACGCAATGTCATGTATGTGCAGTAGGTCTTACTTGGGTTTAAACATGTTCCGTATCAAAGAAAATACTACATCGCTGGAAAGTCGTTCAGTAAAGATGATACTATCAACTTTGTTTAATTTACCTCACACAATATTGAACAAACAATCAAATATCCATGAGAACATCGGAATGTTTGTTAATGACAAAATTATTAGAATATGCACCATAAAATGTATTATTTTAAACAGAAAAAAATGGCTCTGAGCACTATGGGACTTAACTTCTAAGGTCACTTCTAAGGTCACTTTGAACTACTTAAACATAACTAACCTTAGGACGTCACACACATCCATGCCCGAGGCAGGACTCGAACCTGCGACCGTAGCAGTCGCGCGCTTCCAGACTGTAGCGCCTAGAACCGCTCGGCCACACGGACCGGCTTTAAACAGAAATAAAATTATTTATTTCGCTTCTTTTACACACACTGTGTCATTCGAACACCCGTAAAATATCGTATATTAAAGTAATACATGTAATAGATGAAACGAAAGTCTGCGAACAGAAAACAATGAAGATACTATTGTGTGCCGTCCCATTTCTGTTGAATTTTTAAAGGGTATGTTCGAATTGAGAATCGTTTGCATCACGGCACTTTCGAACACGTTGCATTACTGCTATCAACATATCTGGAAAAATCGGTTTACACTCAGCAGTAATTCGCTCTTATGTTATCTCCACAGTCGTTCCAACTCCTAAAGACCGGGTGCTTTACATGATCTCGTAGGAAGAAGGCTAACGGCGTCAGATGAGGTGAACTTACTAGATAACTGTGAGCAGAATTTCCTGTTCCTACCCACCGGTTTGGAAACAGGTGGATTATTGCATCTCTTGCTATTGAACTATATGTAGGACATCCAGCACGTTGGAGCCACATTATTTGACGAGTCCTGAAGGGAATATTTTCTAATAACAAGGATGGATAATGACTGTATTTCTCCTAGTTCATGGCACAATCAACAAGATCAAGGCCA
Organism: Schistocerca nitens; assembly: GCF_023898315.1. Lineage (NCBI taxonomy): Eukaryota > Metazoa > Arthropoda > Insecta > Orthoptera > Acrididae > Schistocerca > Schistocerca nitens. Next base: position 447,914,772 of record NC_064614.1, read on the forward strand.
TCGCGTGGTGTCCGCTTTGTGCTCTATAAAATGAAAATAATGATTAAAATTAATTTAATCACGTGATAGTGTAGGTGTAAAATGTATCTGCAAAATGTTTATTATTAAAAAAAACCGATAAATGCCTGAGATTTCTTTGACTGGTTGTTACCTCGTCTTTGCCGATACCTATATGGCATTTAGCACGTCCTGCGTTTTTCAGTGTAAGATGTCTATATTCGTTGATATAAAAGGGAATTTAAAACAATTGCAATGGTTCTGTGACTTTGATTGTAGACAACAAATAAAAAATATTGTTGCAGTTTTTTCATTAAAATATTTTTGCAAAAATAAAACCAGTAGCGGATAATGCAGATGGCAGACTAAGATCCACTGGAAGCAGCCTCAGGATATGTAGTCCATCGACAAAGGAAGCACCTTAGAAGACAATCGTTCGACCATTCCTTAACTATGGTTCGTCAGTCGGGGATCCGTACCATATACACTACTGGCCATTAAAATTGCAACACCACGAAGATAACATGCTACAAACGCGAAATTTAACCGACAGGAAGAAGATGCTGTGATATGCAAATGATTCGCTTTTCGGAGCATTCACACAAGGATGGCGCCGGTGGCGACACCTTCAACGTGCTGACATGAGGAAAGTTTCCAACCGATACCTCATACACAAACAACAGTTGACCGGCGTTGCCTGGTGAAACGTTGTTGTGACGCCTCGTGTAAGGAGGAAAAATGCGTACCATCACGTTTCCGACTTTGATAAAGGTCGGATTGTAGCCTATCGCGATTGCGGTTTATCGTATCGCGACATTGCTGCTCGCGTTAGCCGAGATCCAATGACTGCTAGCAGAATATGGACTCAGTAGGTTCAGGAGGGTAATACGGAACGCCTTGGTGCATCCCAACGGCCTCGTATCACTAGCAGTCTAGGTGACAGGCATCTTATCCGCATGGCTGTATCGGATCGTGGGGACTTTTGCAAGGCAACAACCATCTGCACGAACAGTTCGACGACGTTTGCAGCAGCATGGACTATCAGCTCGGAGACCATGGCTGCGGTTACCCTTGACGCTGCATCACAGACAGGAGCGCCTGCGGTGGTGTACTCAACGACAAACCTGGGTGCTAGAATGGCAAAACGTCATTTTTTCGGATGAATCCAGGTTCTGTTTACAGCATCATGATGGTCGCATCCGTGTTTGGCGACATCGCGGTGAACGCACATTGGAAGCGTGTATTCGTCATCGCCATACTGGCGTATCACCCGGCGTGATGGTATAGGGTGCCATTGGTTACACGTCTCGGTCACCTCTTGTTGGCATTGATGGGACTTTGAACAGTGGACGTTACATTTCAGATGTGTTACGGCCCGTGGTTCTACCCTTCATTCGATCCCTGCGAATCCCTACATTTCATCAGGATAATGCACGACCGCATGTTGTAGGTTTTGTACGGGCCTTTCTGGATACAGAAAATGTTCAACTGCTGCCCTGTCCAGCACATTCTCCAGATCTCTCACCAACTGGAAACTTCTGGTCAATGGTGGCCGAGCAACTGGCTCGTCACAATACGCCAAATCAATATTCTGCATAGATCCTGAGAAATCAGTACCCAGAACAACCACCTCTGGCCGTAATAACGGCCTTCATACGCCTGGGCATTGAGTCAAACAGAGCTTGGATGGCGTGTACAGGTACAGCTGCCCATGCAGCTTGAACACGATACCACAGTTCATCAAGAGTAGTGACTGGCGTATTGTGACGAGCCAGTTGCTACTGTCGCAGGTTCAAATCCTGCCTCGGGTATGGATGTGTGTGTGATGTCCTTAGGTTAGTTAGGCTTAAGTAGTTCTAAGCTCTAGGGGACTGATGACCTCAGATGTTAAGTCCCATAGTGCTCAGAGCCATTTGAACCAATTTGAACGAGACAGTTGCTCGGCCACCATTGACCAGACGTTTATAGTTGGTTAGAGATCTCGAGAATGTGCTGGCCAGGGCAGCAGTCGAACATTTTCTGTATTCAGAAAGGCCAGTACAAAAGCTACAACATGCGGTCGTGCATTATCCTGCTGGAATGTAAGGTTTCGCAGGGATCGAATGAAGGGTAGAGCAACGGGTCGTAACACGTCTGAAATGTAACGTCCACTGTTCATAGTGCCGTCAATGCGAACAAGAGGTGACCGAGACCTGTAACCAATGGCACCCCATACCATCACGCCGGGTGATACGCCAGTATGCCGATGACGAATACACGTTTCCAATGTGCGTTCTCCGCGATGTCGCCAAACACGGATGTGACCATCGTGATGTTGTAAATAGAACCTGGATTCATCCGAAAAAATCACGTTTTGCCATTCGTGCACCCAGGTTCGTCGTTGAGTACACCATCGCAGGCGCTCCTGTCTGTGATGCAGCATCAAGGGTAACCGCAGCCATGGTCTCCGAGCTGATAGTCCATGCTGCTGCAAACGTCGTCGAACTGTTCGTGCAGATGGTTGTTGTCTTGCGAACGTCACCATCTGTTGACTCAGGCATGCGGATAAGATGCCTGTCATCTCGACTACTAGTGATCCGAGACCGTTGGGATCCAGCACGGCGTTCCGTATTACCCTCTTGAACCCACCGATTCCATATTCCGCTAACAGTCATTGGCTCTCGACCAACGCGAGCAGCAATGTCGCGATACGATAAACCGCAATCGCCATTGGCTACAAGCCGACTTTTGTCAAAGTCGGAAACGTGATGGTACGCATTTCTTCTTCTTACACGAGGCATCGCAACAACGTTTCACCAGGCAACGTCGGTCAACTGCTGTTTGTGTATGTGAAATCGTATGGAAACTTTCCTCATGTCAGCACGTTGTAGACGTCGCCACCGGCGGCAACCTAATGTGAATGCTCTGAAAAGCTAATCATTTGCATACCACAGCATCTTCTTCCTGTCGCTTAAATTTCGCTTCAGTAGCACGTCATCTTTGTGGTGTAGCAAAAAAAAAAAAAAAAGGCTCTGAGCACTATGGGACTAAATTTCTGAGGTCATGAGTCCCCTAGAACTTAGAATTAGTTAAACCTAACTTTTAAGGACATCACACACATCCATACCCGAGGCAGGATTCGAACCTGCGACCGTAGTGGTCGCGCAGTTCCAGACTGTAGCGCCTAGAACCGCTTGGCCACCTCCGTCGTGTAGCAATTTTAATGGCCAGTAGTGTATATACTTATATGGATATGGTGTCTGTTCTTTCGGACATGTCTAGACAGCTGCGGGTCATCAGTGGTGTCCGTTCTTTCGGACATGTCCATATAAGTATATAGTTCTGAATTTCGTTGTTAACCGTTTCCTTGGGGCAAAGCTTCCAATCTCACGAAGTCTTTTGATGGTATTAACGAGGGTGGCACAAATTAGACGGCGTCTGCCTGGGAAGCATTGTGCATACGTTTCTGCAGATCTTGACGCACGTCGCAGGTTCGAATCATGCCTTTGGCATGGATGTGTGTGATGTCCTTAGGCTAGTTAGGTTTAAGTAGTTCTAAGTCTAGGGGACTTATGACCTCAGGTGTTAAGTCCCATAGTGCTTTGAGCCATTTGAACCATCTTACCCCCTTTCGTGACACTACCCGTAAATAAAGAGCGCGTAAACCAAATCTTCATTAGCAAATGGCTTTGTACTCCTAGTGGTAATTTGTGCAGTACTAACGATGCAACTATGTAGGTGTGTATCCGACCGGTTACCCGTCGGTACATTATTTACCAATCACACGTGAAACCCAACTTTCTGACAGATGACAGCTTACCTTTCTACTTAAAGAGACAGACTATGGAAAAAAGAAAAGAAGAAGGAACTATAGCAATTTTCAGTTAATAAATTTTTAATTCTATAAAAAAAATTCGGGAAACATTTATACAGGTATTTCTTTTGCAAGTAAACACTAAATTAGCAGTCAAAACACAAACAAATAAACGTTTGCATCTCCGCTGGTGAGCCAAGTACGAGAGCGTGCTGAGAAGGAATGACTGCAAATTTTTTATGTGCTTTTAAAATAAAACAAACATTGTTAACATTCTACATCTTTATTCTTTACGCGTACATATTTGCAGTCCTCCGCCGCTAGAGGGCTCAGAATTCTAGCGTGTAACATGGCGGTGTGTAACGTAACTACGCCGGTGCGTGAGAAACAGCGTACTGTAATCGAGTTTCGAATTCGGAGTTTTCATCCACACATGGAGCGCCCTCTCGTTCGGCACGACTATGTCAGGCCACACACGAGAGCTGCGACATCTGAAAGAATCCGACACCTTGGGTTGGCTGTCATCGGTCATCTTCCATACAGCCCCTACCTGGCTCCATCCGATTTTTCATCTGTTCTGAAAACTTAAAGAGCGCCTTCGAGGACTTCACATTCATAGTCGTGAAGCGGTGCAAGCACAGGTGAGGTTGTGGCTACGTTAAGAAAATCAAACATTCAGCAGTGACGGTATCAACAGCCGGCCTCTGTGGCCGAGCGGTTCTAGGCCCTTCAGTCCGGAACCGCGCTGCTGCTACGGTCGCAGGTTCGAATCCTGCCTCGGGCATGGATCTGTGTGATGTAGGTTTAAGTAGTTCTAAGTCTAGGGACTGATGACCTCAGATGTTAAGTCCCATAGTGCTTAGAGCCATTTTGAACGGTATCAACAAATACGTCTCTCGCTGGAAGAAATGTGTTCGTCGACAGGGTAGCTATGTCGAGAAATAAATATGTGTGCATGAAGAATAAGGACGCAGAATGTTAATGACGTTTGTTTTATTTAAAACGCTTTAAGAGTTTTAACACAAAAAAATTCGGATGCTTTACTTTTCACCACGTTCTCGTAACTGGTGGCGGGGCATCTTGCTCGTTCAGTACGGAAAACAACAAATTACAACAAAATGGTTCAAACGAAAAGTGAGTGCATTTCACTGAAGTGAAATCTCGGCTGTCAAGAAGAACTGCTATTGGAAATTCATAGTCAGTTTCCACAGAGCCTTGCGGAGCTGACGCCTGACGAAGTGTCGAAAGCTGTATTGCTATGTATCCTTGAGAAGCAGCTCGAAATCTGATAGTAAAAAAGTACAGGTTCACTCTCTGCGAAAATAACAACATGAAACAAGCAATCGTTAATATAATCAGTCGTCGCGTAGAAAAACCACATACGTTGCAGCATTCAGATACGTCGTATTTTACAGTTTCATTGTTATCTTTAGCAAAGACATTCATAGCGTATTAAGAAGACGAAGCGGTACAAGTTTATCTCAAATGGCAAGGAACTACAAGAATCCTTAATATCCAGTAACATATTTTATAAAATACAGCGCTGAGAACTTTAATTTGTTTTTTTAGTACTGACGCGCATGTGGTCGTAGACTGTAAGAACTGAATTAATCACTGAGTTGGTAAGCATACTGACGTGTACATATTAATGGTTCAAATGGCTCTGAGCACTATGGGACTTAACATCTATGGTCATCAGTCCCCTAGAACTTAGAACTACTTAAACCTAACTAACCTAAGGACATCACATAACACCCAGTCATCACGAGGCAGAGAAAATCCCTGACCCCGCCGGGAATCGAACCCGGGTACCCGGGCGTGGGAAGCGAGAACGCTACCGCACGACCACGAGCTGCGGACTGTAAATATTAATAAAAAGATTAAAAATGAATACACAAAATGATCATATGGGAACAATTTAAGTACAAACGTTAGATAAAATAATTCAGAGCGAGCAGGAGCTTAAGCTTCAACAAAAAGAATAAGATAATCAGGCAAAAGTCTACAAATATAATGGCTGCGTTTTGCGCTTCAGAAACTAGACGTGGGATGTATTAAAGATAATCTTACAAAAGGGGACGGGTTTGACTGAGAATCAGTCATCACAGTTTAACATAGTTAATTAAAATAAAACATCATATTAAAAAGTCACAATATAATTCTAAACTATAATCTGTCGTTGCCTGTTATGTAATTAATTAACTCACTTATATTATCATTATTATTATTATACTGAGTGCTGAGGTACTTTGCTGTGATAAATGAAAACGAAATCTTAGGCGCGCAAGGGAAAAGTTCACACAAACATACACGATTCACACATACAAGAATAAACATAAAAAGAATTTTGCCATCAAAGTAAGTCAAAGGCTCAGAGGTTTATCCCTATTGCTGTGATTGAATTACTGCAGCTTAGAACACTGTGGAACACTTTCCGACAAAGAAATTTATCTGCACCACCCTGCACGTGAAACTTAGGTACGCTGGCTTCAATGCTGTGAATATTCATGGAACAAAGCAAAATTGCTAAGACCTGTGAAAACTTCAAGAACACAGATGTAAATTGTATAGACAAGAGCACCAATAAAATAGTACGCAGAATTATGAATAAAATTTATTTAAGGTGGTACTCAAATTACACACGGTGAGATCACCATCGCATGGTATAAAAATAGCTACACAATCTTAAAATTGAAACGAAATGAAAGGTAAAAGAAATAAAACACAAACATACGAGGAAATTTCACAAATACATTCCAGTTGAAAGAAAAGTTACACAACTGAATTTTAAACCTGTGCTACACCACGTGTTTTAGTCACACAAAACAAGGACCCTACCTGTAACGACCTTTCCCCAGGTAGCTGGAAGAGACCAGAGGGGTCCTTTCCGCCACCAACTTAACTACTGTCGAAATCTCTTTGTGTAAAATGAGAAAGCTACATTGGCTACACTGTTGCTACCACAGCAGATAGCAAGATGCTGTACTGGCAGCATATACACAACACATACAGGGTGGTCCAATTGTCGTGACCGGGCCAAATATCGCGCGAAATAAGCGTCAAACGAAACTTGTCTAGCTTGAAGGGGGAAACCACATGGCGCTATGGCTGGCCCGCTAGATGGCGCTGCCATAGGTCAAACGGATATCAACTGCGTTTTTTTTTAAATAGGAACCCCCATTTTTATTACATATTCGTGTAGTGCGTAAAGAAATATGAATATTTTAGCTGGATGACTTTTTTCGCTTTGTGACAGATGGCGCTGTAATAGTCACAAACACATGGCTCACAATTTTAGACGAACATTTGGTACCAGGTAGATTTTTTTAAATTAAAATATAGAAAGCAGGTACGTTTGAACATTTTATTTCGGTTTTTCCAACGTGATACATGTACCTTTGTGAACTTATCATTTCTGAGACGCTACGGTCGCAGGTTCGAATCTTGCCTCGGGCATGGATCTGTGTGATGTCCTTAGGTTAGTTAGGTTTAAGTAGTTCTAAGTTCTAGGAGACTGATGACCTAAGCAGTTAAGTCCCATAGTGCTCAGAGCCATTTGAACCTGATTATTGTAACACAATCTCCTCTTTACATCGAGCACGTCTTGGAACCTTTCCACTCGAAATACGTAGTTAAAAAAGTTCCAAGATATCGTTGACGCGTCACGTGTGTGTATTTCGAGTAAAAATGTTCCAAGATGTGCATCACTCGTCATGTAATTGTAAACAATGGCATAAATGTGCACTTTTGCTCTATACTGCGGATTTTAGCAAATAACAAGCATCAACATATTTAGACGTGACAAGTTCCACAAGGTGCATTTTAGTTATGTATATATTTACTTCTGATAAACCTGTTTGTAATTTTATTTTTGACAAATCTGTGTGGAATGTGCAATATACTCTCCGCTAAAATGTTAATAAGGCATGAATAGTTGACACACAATGGAGTATGACGTAAAACCAAAAAAAATTTTTTAAGATCTGAAGGTGACAGGCTCACATGTCGAAACTGGTCAATAAAAGATAGTTCTCAACGCGATTTTGGCTATAAAAATTTATTTAAAATACATACTGATCGCCGCTTCTCATTTCTGATTATGAGATACTTCACCCTCCTCTGTACTTTCAATATCCTCTGTGCTTTTTTTTACCACCACATATGTGCTTTTTTTTTACCACCACATATGATGGCAGGTAATATTCTCCAGGCATTCGGTAAACCAGAGTCCATCTATCGCATTTACACAAAGAATAGTGTGAGTAACCACTCCAAATCACTCATATCCAATCATCCACTGTCCCTTGGCGTCGTTGTTTATGTCGTCTGAATCATTGCTTAGCAGTGGCTTATGAGGAGTTGCTGGTTCTTTGTGCCCCATTCTTTTTAACTCCCTGCACACAGACACTGTGCTAGCTAGACTGCTTGTAGGACTTTGGAACTCAAGGGTGATTCCTTCCACTCTTTTTATTCTATTGTTTTGCAATTACCCTCGACGGCCTCTGTCTGTCAGATCTTGATTTTGGACTGTTCCTTCGCGTTTCACTTCACAATCACGTGACCAACAGCAGGCTCAGCCAGTTTCAGGACGGTTGAAACCATTGACCTGCCCACGTTCGAAGTCAATGCACTCTCCTGACCGAGCCATTCTTCTGTTAGTGCTTCTCTGCTAACATCACAATATTGCTCCCTCCTTTCACATTGGCTGGTCTACCTCCTGTGACATCTAGTGCTCCATTCCGCATTGTACAGGGTTGTCCAGATACTTATGATTAGATAGTGAATTTGTGTTTTGCTTTTTACGTCACTCAGTAAACACGATATTTAACATCTTCCGGTCGACAAGGGAACTGTAATTCTGCCATCCGACAATTGCAGCGCCATGGATCACATGAGGACCAACCCAGTACAGAAACGAATATATTAACGTTCTGTTTAAAAGATTGTTGGAGTCACGTAGATCAACAGGTCAGTAGAATAAAATGCTGTATCTATATCAAGTAGGTTGTTGGTTATATTTTGTTAGGGAAGTTGTGCGCCGCCGGGCTCATATATACTTTTTCTCTAATTTACTGATCGAGGAAGCGTCCATCGACGAGCAGTTATTTAATTTACTGCGCTAATAATCTTGCCCGTCATTTTCAACGCCGTGCTCTTACGGTGCGATCGTGTTTTCAGTATTTGATTTGCTTCATCTGTGCTGATGCTGTTTCTTTTATTCGAACTGATATTTTTGGCTGCTGTTGCTGCTGTCGTCACAGCCCCTTTTTTTTTTCTCTCGTGTGCGGACGCGGAATTTTAATGAGGTTTGCAAATACCGGACGCATTACGGAAACAATCGCGTTGAAAATTTAGTAATGCGCTGAGTGGCTTGTGACATAAAGCGAGTTTGCGTTACACGCGTTATAACTTTCGGACGCCTGATAGAGGCCGCGATGCGTGCCGTGCGTGATGTATTCAGCAGCCGGTGAAAACCCGCCGCGCTTTTTATTGCGGGTCATATAACCCGAAAACACGGGCCGGGCGCGACCCAGCGCCCCGGCTCACAGGTCTTTCGTGCGGTTCCTCACTCTCTAGGTGTCGGATTCTGGCACTGCTGCGAAATGTCGATCAAGGAACCTCGGATTTAGCTATACCATAGTTCCACTCTGCGAAGTACATTGGTGGAAGCGGAGAGCTTCGGTGAAATTTGGAAGAAAGAGTTGAAGTACTGGGTCATGAGCCATGCTTGGATAGCTCAGTCGGTGAGCACCCCTCAAATGGCAAAGGTCCCTAGTTCTAACCTCAGCCCCGTACTCAGTTTTGATCTGTCAGGAAGTTTCATATCAACACACAATCCGCTGCAGAGTGGAAATTCCATTCAGAAACGATCTTGTTTCACTATTCGTACGTAAGAGAGCCAAAGGTGTTCCGTCGCGAAACTCAGAATTTTCTGTATTAAATATTACTTATCGAATTACACACTTGGCATAGCAAATACTGGGAGCAGACTGCATGTCAACAGAACTGTAATTCGAGAATACTAGTATAGAGTAAACCCAGTTCAATCATTGGACTAATGAATATTGACATCCTACCAATCACGTACCAGTAGCTACCAATTTTTACAAAGTATTTTGGCTCCGTGCGAATCTCGTCAGTCGACGATAGGAGGTACTGAAAGCTTGTCCTCCTCTGATGCTAGGTTTTACCTTGCTCTCGAATTTCATTGACTTTTTGAGAGAAATCGTTTCAGATTATTTAATTGTAATGGTTTTACGGTGTTCGCTAATAAATGCATCGCAACGGCGTCCCGGGACTTATTTTAAATAAATTAGCTATCTGCAAGTCCACTTACAATCATATGTCGCCTGGCTGCATCATCTAAAGAATCGAAGGCGCTACAAGTAGGGGAAAGAAGGGTAAAGTGGTCAGGTGGGCAAAGTGACCACTGCTTATTTGATGTCTTCAACAGTGCTGCTTCCTACCGACAAGTGGCTACAGTTAAGTTTTGTCAGTGACATTTACAAAGGAAGCTGCTCCGTTATCTTTCTGTGAAAAAGTTTAGGTTTCTCGATCGTTTGACGTAAAGTAAGTCACTCATATTACTTTAGTTCCTTCACTTTTATGTATAGCAGTAGGTTTTTGCGATATCACGGTTCACGCAGTACCTTTTGGCTTACAGACGTAAGTTACTGTCGTTTCCTTCGGTTGTATTATTTCGCGTGTGAACCACTGATACAAACATGGCGTCCGATCGGAAAAACTGGTCCCACTACACATCGGAAAAGTGGCCACGGTCGCCACTTTTCCCGACGGATGGCCGCTATTCATGACACTTCATTTTCAGTCTGCTTGTCCCAATGAGAATTAACTAATTCGATATTTTATACATAGTAGAACAACTGGAATTAAAACATTACCAATAGTTTTATACACAAAACTAACATCCGATAGTCTGCTCGTCTGCAAGAGTTTGCAAGAGCTTCAAGACGAGAAGAAAATACATCCTGAAAACAGAGCAGGAAACATTGGGTCGTGTTGCGATGCAAAAGGCGACTGAAGCAAAAAAAAATGTTAACATGTCTTTTTCAGCAGCAAAATAATTCATTATCCCACATTATATGCTAAAAAGAAGAGTTCTAGGGAAAATAGAGATACAGTTGGCAGTAAAAAGGTTATGAGCAGCTCAAGGGCATTTTTCAATGAAGAACAAAAGCAAAAATTCCTTCATTATACTTTTGAAATAAAAAAGCGATTTTAAGACTTACAATGAATGACCTGATGCGATTAGTATTCCACTTGGAAGAGCATATCAAAACACATCGTTTCAACAAGGAGCCCGAAATGGCAGACAAAGACTGGGTGGCTTGCTTTAGAGAACGGCGTCCTAATATCAGTCTTAGGAAGCCAGAATCTACCTCTATCGTTAGAGCACAAGCTGTAACAAAATGAGCGTAGACAAGCTCTTTGATATTCTTAAAATATTGCAAAATAAACTTTTTCATCTTGCTCATCGTATTTATGATGTAGATAAAACCGGTCTTCTGACAGTTCAGTCCGAGAATAGTGAAGTGTTTGCGCTCAGGCAGTCCATTTCATTCTCTACTAAGAAGCCAAAGTGAAAAGTTCGGAAATTAGTGAAAAGTATAGTATTGACTCAGATCCTTGTCTATTTTTGTTTCACCATGTAAAAAATACACATTTAATCGTTTCTATTTTTCCAGAAGTTTTGAATTAGTACCTTAATTTTAGGCCTAAACTTTCCAAGAAATTTAATAAATTAATTGAGTATTCTAGGAAGTTTTTCTTCTTTAATTTAGGCTAAAGCTAAAATACGTTTGCTATGAGTGAGAAGTGTATGACTTGCCATAGGATGTTAGTTCCGGCATGTGGTGTGAGGGTTGTTGCAGTTTTTTTCATGCAGTTTCTTTCATGTGGGTGACTAGCAACTTGGTTATTGGGGAAATAAACAAGGCTCATTGGTTGTCGAGGATTCGCTGCAGAGATAGAAAGATAGTGGAACAGGTTGAGAGGACTGCTGTCCTTGACGCGAAACTAGATAAGGCTAAACAGGATCTGGAACGGTTAAGGGGGGGGGGGGGGAGGGAAAGAGAGGTGGAAAGCGACAACAGGTTATAGAAGAAGCAGGAACAGCACTATCTCTGACAGTTTTCTTGGCAATGTGTGAAACACGTTTGACCTGTTGTCACTGTTGGAAACTGATGAACCACAAGTAGATGTAGGAGTCGACAGAACACAAGAAACTGTCAAAAAGTGTTTGAGAAGTAGAAAGTCAGAAAAAATTGTGAACAAGAAGAAAGTTTTGTTGCTAGGTAGTTCACATGGTAGAGGTGTTGGCCAACTGTTTCAGGATGAACTAGGGTCAGCTTATCAGATCACAAGCTAACTTAAACCTAGTGCAAGTCTGGGATAGGTGATAGGGGATATGAGGTCACTTTGCGAAAGCTTCACAGAGGAAGACACCGTGGTAATATTGGGTGGGGCAGGGAAGAGCACAGACAGGGACCCTAATTAGTCAATTGAGGGTGAACTGGCACAGACAGCTTCAGCAGCAAGACATACTGATATCCCGTTTGTATCTGTTCAGAGGCGCCATGACCAGCCTCATATAAACTCTTCTGTTAGAAGAGTTAGTTTAGAGGTGGAATGGCTGTTTCGATCAGGTGTGGGGTCTCATATCGGTATGGTTCCTGTTGACTCTGTCCGTAGGTGGGGCAACACTAGGCGTAGCCTTCACCTCAACAGGAAAGGGAAGAGAAGACTGTCTGGTCTGATAGAAAATAACTTAAGGGGGAGCACTACCGCAAGTGGTAAAGTACCAGTGGTTACAAGTGACAGCACGGCAGTTTTTTAGGATAGGGAGGACAGAAACAAAAGATGTTCAGAGACGGGCTGAAAATGACGTCCACATTGGTAAAACAGGCAGCCAGAAAACAAATTTTAATGTACACAATTCATGCAAACGTCCCTCATTCAGACTGGGGATATTCAAGAACTGACAGAAAAATTACGTTCATTCAGTAGTAATTCAGCCAGTGCACAAAATCATTTGTCCTTACTGCATCAGAATATCCGAAGACCATGGGGTAAGCTTAATGAGGTGCTTATTTGTGCTGAAGAATCAGAGTTGAGCAAACCAGCTGGCATAATCTGCCTCTTTGATCATCATGTGACACTGGTATAGATAAGTTACAAGATTCAAGTTAGCTCCTTACTTCTGTAGAGAAAATACGGATTAAGGAAGAGTTGCCACAACTGTCAGAAACGGTTTTAATTTCAAGAATATTGATATTAACAAACTTTGTTCATAGCAGGGCTTAAAAGCTTGTGCAACAAAAGTAGTGTTTCATAATAAATCCTTTACAACAATAAGTATATGCAGACTCTTCACAAAATATCTGGAAGCTCTGTTGTCCCATCTCATAGTAAAAAACAAGGAAATAGTGGTTGCTGGTAATTTTAATGTGGATTTATTGAAAAGCTCTGTCAGTGAACAATAACTGCGACCAATAACACTGTCATTCAATTTAATTCCTACTGTGAACTTAACAATTGGGCAAATGGGACATGTAAATACTCTGAGACTGCTATTGATTATACCTTTGTCAAAAAATCTAAGAAAAAAGTCATATCACAAAACCGAGAGTAAATGGGCTATCTGACCATAACATCCAGCATCTTGTGTTAATTGTTGAAACTTGTCAGGATAAAAAATATATTAAATCTGAGTACAGGAGAGTAATAAATGTAAAAAATTTAGAATTTTAGGAGCTTGCCCCAAGACATGAACTGGATAGATGTTACAAAACCTCTGACTCAAATGGAAAATACAAAGTATTAATTAATAAAAATACTTCCTCTTTTGAAAATTGTTTCCCCTAGAGGTAACTCAAATCAAACACAAGTCTAAAAATAGACCATATATTACAAAACGAAAAAAGATATGGTGTGGGACACAGAGGAGAATGTTTCTACTATCTAGGAACAGCTCTGATGTTATCATTATAAAGCATTACAAAGAACACAGCAAAATACTGTAGCAAGTAAACATGAAATCTAAGCAGCTTTATTATGAGAAAAAGATCATTACACCAGGCAACAAAATAAAAACTATATGGGATATACTGAAGACAAAGATAGATGGGGCCAAAAAGGAAGAGGAACAGATAGCTCTAAAACTAAATGAGACATTGGTAACAAGTACATATAATGTTGCAAACCTCTTAAACAAGTACTTTATTTCTGTTACTGACAGCTTCGTGTCATCAAGTTCTGAAAACAGTGCAATGAAGTATCTAAGACCATTCTTTACAAATAAATTCAGTAAAATGGAAACTACACTAACTCCTCCCAGAGAAGAAGCATCCATCATAAAATCATTAAAATCAAAATATGCTAGTGGTCATGATAACATATGAATGAAGTTAGTCAAAGAGTGCTCATGCAAGTTGAGTTCTATCTTAAGTTACCTCTTATGAAAGGAATATGTCCAGATTGGCAAAAAAATGCTGAAGTGAAGCCGTTTTACAAGAAGGGGGTAAAGAGATACAGTCAAACTACGACCAATTCCCCTTTTGCTAGCTTTTTCAAAAATATTTGAAAAGGTTGTGTTCAAACGTCTTCTCTAGTATCTGACTGCAAATTACACTACTCGCCATTAAGAATAAATGCCAACCAAGAAGAAATGCAGATGATAAATGGGTATTCATTGGACAAATATATTATACTAAAACTGACATGTGATTACATTTTCACGTAATTTGGGTGCATACATCCTGAGAAATCAGTACCCAGAACAACCACCTCTGGCCGTAATAACGGCATTGATACGCCTGGGCATTGACTGAAACAGAGCTTGGATGGCTTGTACAGGTACAGCTGCCCATGCAGCTTCAACGCGATACCACAGCTCATCTAGAGTACTGACTGGCGTATTGTGACGAGCCAGTTGCTCGGCCACCATTCACCAGACGTTTTCAATTTGTGAGAGAGCTGGAGAAAATGCTGGCCAGGGCAGCAGTCGAACATTTTCTGTATCCAGAAAGGCCCGTACAGGACTTGCAACATGCGGTCGTTCATTATCATGCTGAAATGTAGGGTTTCGCAGGGATCGAATGAAGGGTACAGCCACGGGTCGTAACACATCTGAAATGTAACGTACACTGTTCAAAGTGCCGTTAATGCGAACAAGAGGTGACCAAGACGTGTAACCAATGGCACCCCATACCATCACGCCAGGTGATACGCCAGGTGATACGCCAGTATGGCGATGACGAATACACGCTTCCAGTGTGTGTTCACCGCGATGTCACCAAACACGGGTGCGACCGTCATGATGCCGTAAACAGAACCTGGATTCATCCCAAAAAATGACGTTTTGCCACTCGTGCACCCAGGTTCGTCGTTGAGTACACCACCGCAGGCGCTCCTGTCTGTGATGCAGCGTCAAGGGTAACCGCACCCATGGTCTCCGAGCTGATAGTCCATGCTGCTCCAAACGTCGTCGAACTGTTGGTGCAGATGGTTGTTGTCTTGCAGATGTCCCCATCTGTTGACTCAGGGATCGAGACGTGGCTGCACGATCCGTTACAGCCATGCGGATAAGATGCCTGTCATCTCGACTGCTAGTGATACGAGGCCGTTGGGATCCAGCACGGTGTCCCGTATTAACCTCCTGAACCCACCGATTCCATATTCTACTAACAGTCATTGTATCTCGACCAACGCGAGCAGCAATGTCGCGATACGATAAACCGCAATCGCTATAGGCTACAATCCGACCTTTATCTAAGTCGGTAACGTGATGATACGCATTTCTCCTCCTTACACGAGGCGTCACAACAAAGTTTCACCAGGCAACGCCGGTCAACTACTGTTTGTGTATGAGAAATCGGTTGGAAACTTTCCTCATGTCAGCAAGTTGTAGGTGTCGACACCGGCGCCAACCTTGTGTGAATACTCTGAAAAGCTAATCATTTGCCTGTAGCACGTCATCTTCGTGGTGTAGCAATTTTAATGGCCAGTAGTGTAGATGTTTCCAAGTTGCAGTTTCGGTTCCTTAAGCGTTCTAATATAGAGAAGGCTATTTACATGCACAGTGAGAATGAACTTAATTCATCAGATAACGAATTAGAGGCCACTGGTATTTTCTGTGACCTGAAAAAGGCCTTTGACTGTGTGAATCATATCATTTTCTTGGGTAAATTAGAATATTGTGGTGTCACTGGCAGTGCTGCAAAATGATTTGAATCTTCCATAACTGATAGCAAATAGCAGTAGAAACTCTCATCGGGTGCAGGAGGGCATTATCTTGCTGAAATGTAAGCCCAGTATGGCTTGCCATGAAGGCAACAAAACTGGCGTCCATGAAGGCAACAAAACTGGCGTCGAAAATCACCGATGTACCGCTGTGCTGGAAGGGTGACAAACAAAGGGGTCCTGCTATGAAAAGAAATGGCACTTGTGGTTGTGGAGCCTTATGGTGGGCGACAGCTATGGTGTTCCATAGCTGTCCTTGGCCCTCTCCAGAAACGTCTTCGCTGGTAATCGGGACCTACTTCGAACGAGACTAATCACTGAAGACAGCTCTAATCCAGTCAATGGGATGCGAGGCCAAATGTGCTCGAAACCACTGCAGACAGGCCTGCTGGTGTACAGAGGTCAATGGTAGTGGGCACAATAGGTGCAGTGAGCTCATCCCCCATTCTGCGAGACGCCTATTAATGGTCCTTTGTGGCCACTGATGCACCAGCTGTACGTCGGATCGATGACAATGATGAATCTGGACTCCTGAGTGCCTCTCTGTGGGTTGCTCGGTCCTCTCGTTCTGTCATCTATGTAGGTCGACCGTTTCCTGCTTGTAGCTGTGTTCGGCGATGGTTCACCTTTTGCCGGCCAGGGTGGACGAGCGGTTCTAGGTGCTACAGTCTGGAACCGCGCGACAGCTACGGTCGCAGGTTCGAATCCTGCCTCGGACATGGATGTGTGTGATGTCTTAGGTTAGTTAGGTTTAATTAGTTCTACGTTCTAGGGGACTGATGACCTCAGAAGCTAAGTCCCATAGTGCTCAGAGCCATTTGAACCATTTGGTTCACCTTTTCCTGCCAACATCTTCGACTAATGGCATCGCTTCTATTCCAATGCCGAGCGATCCAAACGGACTTCTTTGACCCCCAGCTAGAATTCGTATCTCAAATGCTGACATGTACGTGCCTGTCATCTCGACAAGTGCCTGTCTGCGAGGCATAGTTACAGTCCTGCAAATACACGGAACTGAATTTGCAAAGACTGTATGCTTTGGAATCGACAGGTCCCCTTTTTATTGTCCTTGGCAGCCGCACGGTGAAATTCCGCCGCAGCATCACACATCCATCCATCGGCGGCGAAAGTTTTACACTTTTGTCTTTTACGTCGATACCTGTATGAATATCAATTTGTGACCAGTTTGCGTAACTCCTTCGTGCTGCGTCGTTCTCTTGTCTTAATGGGTACATTAAGCTTCTGTTACTAGACTGGCTAGAGGCGAAAGTCTGAAAAGTGTTCCAAGGTAGAACAATATCCCCTCCTTGAAAAATTCATTTCTAACTGTACTATAGCTGTGGTTGATATTCATCCCATGGCATTTGATGCTGCGCCTATGAACATTTCCACAGACCCCAACTTAATCTCGATAGGTGTGCTCGTACGACGCTTCGAGCCTTGTGTTCACTACTTTTCATGCTAGCGATCAACCTCCGTTATCGCATCTGAAAAAACTCGAATCTATACCAGCTGTACTTTTCAAGTACGTGGGCTATTGTTTTGTTTCGAGCTCCGATCGATTGCGAAATTAAAACCACAGTGAAAATACGATGAAGCTTAGCGCTGATCTGTTGTTCAGTGTTTCTAGTACGCCCGACAATCGTGTCACGTCGCACTTTTCAGTTCTGATGGCATGGTGAGCGCGTAAAAATACCTAGAAAGTAGTGTCTCCCGCCATATGTGAAGTGCGTGCTGAGGGATTCAGCCCGATTTCATGCAGCACACATAACGTAACTGACATGCGTGTCCATCTTCATCGGACGCACACTGCAGGTGCAACAATTACGATCTTGCTGCGTTTTCGATGGGAAGTGTTTGATCATCCACCATACAGTCCGGACTTGGCCCCCTCCGGTTTTCGTCTCTTTGCTCACATGAACCGCTGGCTATGAGAGCAGCATGCTGGCAGATACAACGAGCTGCTGACCAGCATAGGATATTGGTGGAAAGCACAGGCGGCAGTGTTCTGTGCCAACGAAACTGGGTAGTTGGTATCACGCTACCACAAGTGTTTAAGGGGCTCCGGAAAGGCTCAAAATCATGAGAAGTTCAATTTTTACTTTTTTGCGTTTTCTGAATCTGCAGACTATTACCTTTTAATAGATATATAATTTATTCAATTCCGAAGACTACAACTATTTTTAAATTTTTTTTGAAATGTGTTCTACATGGGCGTGACCCACTGTGGCGCTGTTAAACTGCTGTCAAATGGTGTTGTTATTAACGTCCGTGTTCATCAGGTACATTTTAGTGATGTGAGATAAAGTATGTGTTGTGGCTAACCTGTGATGGGTCAATATATATCGCTGGTGTGATTGTCGATTGTTTCATGTTTATTTACTCTGTCGTTATCTCGAAAATATTCGTAATTAATTCTCTTTCTTGACTCTTTGTTTTGTTGAAGTATAATAATGAGTAAAAGTAAAGTTATTAGAAATCCTCTCAAGGCTTTTAAGAAAAGGAGAAATGTTGGAAAGCCAAAGGTATGTGTTATTACTGTAAACAATAAAGACGATAACCAAGTGAGTGAACCTAACCTCTCAAGTACACCTGCCCATAGCAGTCAAGGTGGAAAGAAAATACTTGCTAACTGGTGAAGTGTACACTCATAAGCATAGTCTGCCTCATGCACTAATGGAGGTGATAAAACCTATTTTCAGAGACTTAGCAGCACCTGAACTGTTGAAAAAGTGTATTCACGGAAAAACTCAAAACCCCAATGAAAGTGTAAATAGTATTATATGGTCGAGAATCCCCAAGACTGTATTTGTTGGAATAGAAACACTTCACTTTGGTGTGTATGATGCTGTTGCGACTTTCAATGATGGCAACATTGTAAGGTGCAAGGTATTTAGAAATATGGGAATGGAGATAGGTTCTAACATGGTACGAGCGTGCTTGCTTTAGACAAGGAACGCCTTCGGGCTGCACACAGGGCTGTAAAGAGTCTAGAAATACAAGCAAGAGTAAACAGGAGGAGGAACAAGAGGAAGCTGGAGGAGGAGCTTGCAGAGGATGAAGACAATCCATCCTATGGACCTGGAATGCACTAAAAAGTTAATCCAATCTTTGTCGCTCGATTCCCAAAACTTTTATTTTCTCATACTAATTACATGTTTTCTAAGGATCTTCCAAACATATTTGTTTCAAACTTTCAGTAAATGTTACACAGTACCTTCTGCATAATTTAACACAGCCTTTTTCCAAAAAAACTGTATATTTTTGAATATATAAATAAAAAATTGCAAAAAAATGTTGTGAATTTTCATTACAATTGAAAACAGAATCATCTTTAATAACTGAACTAAAATTTTGTAAAATCCCTGTGTTAAGTTGTAGCCCATATTCCAATAAATAATCTGTAAAAAGTTCAACTTCCTACCTCAAATACTTTGTGAGGAAAGATGTAATTTATAAGCGTTATTTTAACATTGCAAGTATAGGGCGTTCCGGAGCCCCTTAAGTCGGAGCGGCGACTCGTAGAGAAGAAACTGGAAGGTGTAGCTAAATATTGCAAGTACAGCATTTTGTTATTTTCACTGTGCTTTCCATTTCCCGACTGATCGGAACATGGAAGAAAAAGTTGCCTTCATACAAATACTAGTTATTACCATGAATTATTCTAGCTGCACTGATAATTTGTCTACTAAAAGTCGCATTTAATGTTGCTGCAGCATTTACCAACCTTCTTCGCCTGTAAATATGTCCTATGGACTTACATTATTCCTATTTTACATATGCTTTGTTAGTGAGCAAACTGTAAGTTACTGCCCTACGAGCTACGTTATCGAACGACCTATCAGTTGACATAAATTTACTACCGAGCTGACTGCTATAGCTGCTCTCGCCCTGGCTTTAGCCCTAGAAACTGACACGCTTGACGCCCAGTCACGCCGGTTTTACCACCAGTCGACGTCCCTGCCATTCACTCCTCAGTGATGACCGCTGCACTGCGCTCGTAAGGGAAGCAAGCACCGACATTCCTCATCCTTCTCACTGCTACAGTACGTACTAAAATACACTGAATGCAACTCTGCTATGGCACGCTTTTCAAATGTTTTCGAGAAACTGGGACTAAAATTTCGAAGAGCCTGGTGCCGTACGATAGCGCAAGTCGGTAAGTAGCCGCCTTTGCGCTACTGACCGAGGCGGTACACCAGAAATTGACCGGTAATGCGTTTCAGTTGCGTCATTTTATTTATTTTTTTTATTTTTAATCTTCCACTAAACATAGCAGTAACGAATCAAGTTTCTTCGTAAGGAACGATAATACAGATGATAATTACTGTGGTATATTTCGTGGGATCTATAATGAGATATAATAAGGTACCTTGATGAAACGATCGTTTCTTTGTCAGCACATTCATTTGAATACCTCAATGAAGTCATACTGGTCTGCATGTTCTTTTAATAATGTACATTGTATGTACGATACGCGAATGAATTCATCAGTAAATAAATGTCCAGTTTACCAATAATTCTTATTGTAACACATTATATCTCGCCACGAATGTACTACAAATATTACCACCATAATTATTGTTCCTTTCCGAAGAAACGTGATTCGTTGTACTGATAGTAGAGTTTGGTGGAATACTAAAAAAAAAAAAAAACTGGAACGGATACATTTACATCTGAATCTACATACACTGCTTGATAGAGTCTTCATCAAGCAACTTTCAGATTATTTCTCTACGGTTCCACTTTCAAAAACCACGTGGAAAATTTCTCTTACTTTACTACGACAAACCTTTGTCTGTACGTAGATCCGACTAACAAAATATTTTCACATTCGGAGGACAAAATCGGTAATTGAAATTAACTAACAATGTCTCGCTGGAATCAAAAACGCCTTTGTTTTAACGTTTACAGAAAATCATTTTTCTTTGCCATCAGCTATATATATTACATTTATTCTTGACTGGTTTCAGATATTTCAACCATCATCAATTGGAAGACTGTACAAACAGAAAAAAACAATAAGTAATATATACAGACCAAAATATCAAAATATAAGAGCTGTACCTCTGATCCTCAACATCATATACAGTACTAACAAAACTATAGCATCTGTTGATTTAAAAATTCATATTTCTCACAGAAGGCAATTTCGAATACCATATTTAACAGTGGAAATGCCGTGTGTCTAGGGCCTCCCGTCGGGTAGACCGTTGAGGTACCTATTACAACAACGAAAAACTTCAGTTAGAACGTTCACATAGATAATGTTGTTGAGAAAGCAGACCGAAGACGGTGATTTATTGGTGGAACACTTCGAAAATGCAACAAGTCTACCTAGTCCTACCTCTTCTGGAGTGCTACTGTGCGATGTGGGATCCGCACCAAACAGGATTGACAGAGGACATAGAAAACGTTCAAAGAAGGACTGTTCGTTTTGTATTATCGCGAAATAGGTGAGAGAGTACAACGGGTGTGATAAGCGAGTTCGTTTTTCATTGTGGTGGAATCTTCTCGAGAATTTCCATCACTTACTTTGTCCTCAGAGGATGAAAATACCTTGTTGGTACACACCTTCATACGGAGGAATGTTCACTATAATAAAATAGGAGAAATCAGAGCTCTCACGGAAAGATTTAAGTGTTTATTTTCCCCGCTCTCTGTTTAGAGAGTGGAGCGGTAGGGAAACAGATTGAAGATGGTTGGATGCATACTCTGTCTGGTACCTAAGTGTGAACTGAGGAGCAGTCATGCAGATGTAGATGCTGAGATTGTCTCCTGAATCGTTTATATAGATCAAGCACAGCAGAGGGTCTATAACACCTCCTTGCGGAACGCCAGATATCCTTCTGTTCTGCTTTACTCTATGACTTCCCGTTAGTTACTACGAACTGTGACTGGTTCGATAGGAAATCACAAATACAGTTTCACAACTGCGGTGATACTCAATAAGCACGCAGTTTGGTTAGAAGTCTCTTGTGACGAACGGTGCCAAAAGCCTTCTGGAGGCCTAGAAACTTTGAAACCTTCCCGTCTCCGCTATATCTCTTTTGTTACTCAACCTTTCCTTCTACAATAACCTATGAAACCTTCCTTTAGGATTTCTATCTCTTGCTTAATAATAAGAAATGAAATCTTCCCTTTGAAATTAATTCCCTTTCTCAATCTTCGTATACAAATTTAAATGCTGCTTATTAAAAGTGATTTTCTGATTATTTCGACGAAACATAGAATATGTCGTCGTCGTGGCCCTCAGTCGTTATCTGCAATAACCCAAAACTGTTCCTTACCTTTTTTTTACTGTTACTGGATCGCCATCTGACTGCTACATCGAACTGCGACATGACTATACTTACTCTGTTTTACTATACTCTATTAGCTGCAGGTGGGCTGTCATAATATGTGTCTGTATTTATTACCAAAGCTGAGGTTATTCTTTAATAGCAAAGCTGACGTTATTCTTTAATTAATTTGACTGAAGTTACGTAATTCATAGTTAAACTTTTTCTTGACAACAGTAAAATTTTGCAAAGTTTTACGTTGATGGTTTTTGGGATGGATTGTAATCGGTAATGCAATATTACTGGCCAAAATTAATTATATTCTGAATGAAATGATTTTACAAGTGTTCAAATGGGACTTACTTTTTACAATAATCTTACAACTAGCATTGCGCAAACATACCTTCAGTAGTCTTGAGTTTCTAAAAAAAAATAATTCAATAATATTAGTTCCTCTTATGATAATAGTTAGCTAATGTCTCTGTACATCCTTTTATAATCTCTTGTAAATCATAGCTGGTCGCTGGCAGACACACCGTTCCTCTCAATCTCTCGCTTGAGACCTGCTACCGACTCGCTTCACATCTCGCTTGCTACTGACTTTCTACGAATGCTAAAGTGCGGTCTCTCCCGCCAACAGTGCTTTCTGGTGCAAACAGTCCCTGCTACCATTACAAAATGTATCAATGCGCGGTCTTTCCCGCTCTTTTCTTAAAATGTATCCATACGCGGTCTCTCCTGCCCTTTTTAAAATTATATCAATGTGCGGTCTCTCCTGCCAACAATATTTTGGTGCAGACATTCCCTGCTACCACAATTATTTCCAACATGACAAATATTAATTATTCCTACTTAATCCTATTAATAAAAGATAAAAATCTTTAATAAATTGTGATTTGACAATAGACAATAGCAATATACACGTCACAATAGAAATATACACGTTTTACAACTTCTACTCTGTCACGTTAGAAGGTGCAAACGTAGCTGCTTCCCAACTTTCTCAAATACGCTTGAGAATTGCCTCGTACTAGAGCAGGATTCGCTATATTTTAGTGCTTACTACAATCGTGCATAAAATGAATAAGGCTGGTAGCCCGTTGAGAGCATGCTTCTCTTGTTAGCAGATGACATGCAGCAAGCATTAACCACTGGCATCGCTTTTGCATCATTACCACTCTCAGCGAAGACGTTACCGGCTTCTTTTTGAACCTTTCTGAGTCAATTGTTACGGGTATATATGCACTGACTGGAAAACCGCATGTTTCAGATAGGCACGGCACTCAGAGAACTAGATGTTTACTAAATATGCTCGTTCGCTGTTGGCTACATTTAAGATTTGAGGAATCGTTGATTACAAAACTTCACGCAATGTGCCCGCAGATTTTTAGGGAATGTATCGTCAACGTTGTAAGCAGTATTTATTCTCTGTGACACGTCAAAAATCAGCTCGCCACAGACAAAGAGTTTCCGTTGCTCCGAGAGCCTGCGCAAACTAACTGTTACTTATATAAGGGTGGCCAAGGACGCCCGCAGCGTAACTTGTACGCTTGCTCCATGTCTGTGCACGTGCTGCCGCTTGTTCACGAAACCTGTAGTGCCCGTAGGTGGGAACGTCTACTCGTACACCTGTTTCGTTGTTCGTTAATGTCCCCGATAACATCAAGCCTTCTGACAAACTGAAACAGTCGATATTCAGTACTGAAGCATTGCAGTATTTGGAGGTGCTGAGAATTTGTTAACGCAAATGAAAAGAAAAACAGAATTTGATGGATTACTTATAGAAGTGACTTGATATTTGACTCGTCACAGAAATTTGTTGAAGAGACCACTTCTATCTTAGTACTTTGCATACTTTTTCACCACTCTTAATGTCCATGGGCCAGCAAAATTAAATTAATGTTTATCGTTAATAGCAAAAATTAAGAAATAATTTTTAATTACTATCAAGCTATATTATTTGTAGACTCATTTTCTTACCAATTTTGCGAAACATCCCGACCAACGTATATTAATTGTTTATAACTACAATACAGGGTGATTCAAAAAGAATACCACAACTTTAGGAATTTAAAACTCTGCAACGACAAAAGGCAGAGCTAAGCACTATCTGTCGGCGAATTAAGGGAGCTATAAAGTTTCATTTAGTTGTACATTTGTTCGCTTGAGGCGCTGTTGACTAGGCGTCAGCGTCAGTTGATGCTAAGATGGCGACCGCTCAACAAAAAGCTTTTTGTGTTATTGAGTACGGCAGAAGTGAATCGACGACAGTTGTTCAGCGTGCATTTCGAACGAAGTATGGTGTTAAACCTCCTGATAGGTGGTGTATTAAACGTTGGTATAAACAGTTTACAGAGAATGGGTGTTTGTGCAAAGGGAAAAGTTCTGGACGGCCGAGAACGAGTCATGAAAAAGTAGCACGCATCCAGCAAGCTTTTGTTCGCAGCCCAGGAAAATCGACTCGCAGAGCTAGCAGAGAGCTGCAAATTCCACAATCAACTGTACGGAGAGTCCTACGAAAAAGGTTATGAAACCTTATCGTCTGAAACCTGAACGTCAACTACCCGAGGCGATGGATTGGCCGCCAGGCAGCCCGTGACAGAGCACTTCATCACTGGCCTCCAAGAAGCCCTGATCTTACCCCCTGCGATTTTTTCTTATGGGGGTATGTTAAGGATATGGTGTTTCAGCCACCTCTCCCAGCCACCATTGATGATTTGAAACGAGAAATAACAGCAGCTATCCAAACTGTTACGCCTGATATGCTACAGAGAGTGTGGAACGAGTTGGAGTATCGGGTTGATATTGCTCGTGTCTGGAGGGGGCCATATTGAAGATCTCTGAACTTGTTTTTGAGTGAAAAAAAAACCTTTTTAAATACTCTTTGTAATGATGTATAACAGAAGGTTATATTATGTTTCTTTCATTAAATACACATTTTTAAAGTTGTGGTATTCTTTTTGAATCACCCTGTATATTATTTTCTATGTACTAATCTCAACACATAAATTTCGTGGATGTAGATTCTCTTTACTGAACTGTATAGCACAGAATTATTTTATAACGAAATTGTAAAAAATTGTGTATACGTGATTCGTTGATGTGCCAGCTGCTGTGAGTTTTAGTGCTGATCGTGTAACGTAGGACGTTTTCGCGGTGAGCTATAAATATACCTTTTCAAATGATCAGTCACGCTGGTGATGCTACAGTGACGCAAAAACAGTATGGGGATAAAATTTCGGGATTACATATGTCTGGGTAATATATTTCTGTGACTAACACTGCAAGATCAGAGATTAATGTAAGAACGAGATAAGCCATTGCAAATGTGAAATGCTGTTGTATTAATAACCGGTGCAACCGCCAGAATGTTGAAGGCAAGCATGCAAACGGGCATGCATTTTGTTGTACAGGTGCCGAATATCATTTTGTGGGATGGAGTTCCATTCCTGTTGCTCTTGGTAGCGCAATACAGGGAAAGTTAATGCTGTTTGTGGATGATGCAGGAGTTGTCGTCCGATGCTGTCCTATATACAGGGTGATTCAAAAAGAATACCACAACTTTAAAAATGTGTATTTAATGAAAGAAACATAATATAACCTTCTGTTATACATCATTACAAAGAGTATTTAAAAAGGTTTTTTTCACTCAAAAACAAGTTCAGAGATGTTCAATATGGCCCCCTCCAGACACACGAGCAATATCAACCCGATACTCCAACTCGTTCCACACTCTCTGTAGTATATCAGGCGTAACAGTTTGGATAGCTGCTGTTATTTCTCGTTTCAAATCATCAATGGTGGCTGGGAGAGGTGGCCGAAACACCATATCCTTAACATACCCCCATAAGAAAAAATCGCAGGGGGTAAGATCAGGGCTTCTTGGAGGCCAGTGATGAAGTGCTCTGTCACGGGCTGCCTGGCGGCCGATCCAGCGCCTCGGGTAGTTGACGTTCAGGTAGTTACGGACAGATAAGTGCCAATGTGGTGGCGCTCCATCCTGCTGAAATATGAATTGTTGTGCTTCTTGTTCGAGCTGAGGGAACAGCCAATTCTCTAACATCTCCAGATACTGTAGTCCAGTTACAGTAGCACCTTCGAAGAAAAAGGGACCAAAAACTTTATTGGCTGAAATGGCACAGAAAACGTTCACCTTAGGCAAGTCACGTTCATACTGAGTTGTTTCCCGCGGATTCTCAGTGCCCCATATACAGACATTGTGACGGTTGACTTTCCCGTTAGTGTGGAAAGTTGCTTCATCACTAAACACAATCTTTGAAACGAAAGACTCATCTGTTTCCATTTGAGCAAGGATAAAATCACACAAATCGATTCTTTTAATCTTATCAGCTGCAGACAGTGCTTGAACCAATTTCAGACGATAAGGTTTCATAACTAACCTTTTTCGTAGGACTCTCCATACAGTTGATTGTGGAATTTGCAGCTCTCTGCTAGCTCTGCGAGTCGATTTTCCTGGGCTGCGAACAAATGCTTGCTGGATGCGTGCTACATTTTCATCACTCGTTCTCGGCCGTCCAGAACTTTTCCCTTTGCACAACCACCCATTCTCTGTAAACTGTTTATACCAACGTTTAATACACCACCTATCAGGAGGTTTAACACCATACTTCGTTCGAAATGTACGCTGAACAACTATCGTCGATTCACTTCTGCGGTACTCAATAACACAAAAAGCTTTCTGTTGAGCGGTCGCCATCTTAGCATCAACTGACGCTGACGCCTAGTCAACAGCGCCTCAAGCGAACAAATGTACAACTGAATGAAACTTTATAGCTCCCTTAATTCGCCGACAGATAGTGCTTAGCTCTGCCTTTTGTCGTTGCAGAGTTTTAAATTCCTAAAGTTGTGGTATTCTTTTTGAATCACCCTGTATGATCGAATTAGACAGATACGATAATCGATCAGGCCAAGGCAATATGTCGACACTCTGTAGAGCATGTTGGGTTACAACAGCAATATGCTGTTGGAACACACTCTGGAATGCTGTTCATGAATGGCAGCACAACAGGTTTAATAACCAGCTTCATGATCAAATTTGCAGTCAGGGTGCGTAGGAAACCCCACGAAAGTGCTCCTGCTGTCATACGAAATAGTGCCCCAGACCATAGTTACAGGTGTAGGTCCAGAGTGCCTAGCACGCAGAAAGGTTGGTTGCTGGCTCTTAACTGGCCACCTTTTAATCAACACACAGCCAAATCGGCACCGAGGCAGAACCAGCTTTCATCAGAAAACACAAAAGCCCACTACTCTGTCCTCCAATGAGCTCTCGCTTGGCGCCACTGAAATCTCAAATGATGGGTGGTTTGGGGTCAGTGGAATGATGCGAACTACAGGCAGTCTGGCTTGGAGCTGTCCCCGAAGTAACCGATTTGTAACAGTTCATTGTGTTACTGTGATGCCAACTTCTGCTCATATTGCTGCTGCAGATACAGTGTAGTGCGCGAAAGAAGTACTCCGAACACGATGGTCTTCCCTGTTGGTAGTACTACGTAGCTGTTCGGATTTTAGACTCCTTGCAACCGTACATTCTCGTGACCACTTCTGCCAGGAATCATGTCCGGTGGCTACATTGCTATCAAGTTTTTCTGAAATATTGCCGCACGAACATCCAGCTACTTTTAGCACTATTATACGACCTTTGACAACTCAGTAAGGTGTCGCTAATGGTATCTTCGTCACCTCAAAGGTGTTCTTCCCTAACTTCAACTCACGACGTCCAATATACTACCGTTACTGCGTGTATTTAAAGCAAACCTGATTTGCATTCCCATAGTGATGCTACTAGCGCCATATGCGACTGGGGCGAAATTTGAATAGACACCATCTTTTAGATGTAGAAACACACACACCAGCTTTCGTTTGTGCCGCGCTAGTCCTTCTTGGTGTTGTGACTTATTTCCATCAGTGTATTTTAATGTGTAATAGTTCTATGAATGGCCACAACTTGTCGAAATATTTTACAAAAAATGTAACCAGTACGACGCGCGTGAACACTAATATTATCATGCGATGACATGATGGTCGTGCACTAAGTTTGTGGAAAGTAGCTGCGGAATCCAGCAAGTGTCTAGAAAGAGATTTTTCCTAGGCTCTTAAACAAATAAAGAAACATAGCTGCCTCGAACCATTTACAAGAAAAGCTTTAGTTGAGTCACTTGCCACGACATGTTATCAGTATGGGTATTGTAGGGAAGCAGCCTACTCACGCCGTAGTAAATTCACATCAGTCTTTCCATTGTGTGCCAGCCAGTCCGCTGTAACTAGCTCTGACGTCATAAATGTTGCGCAATACTTTAAAAATCAAGTAAATAACCTGAAACGATTCTAGCATGTCAGGAGTAATACTAAATTAATATGTGTTGAATGTCAGTTCAATAACTTTAACCATTTTCGAAATATGGACGTTTTTCTGTAAAAATCATTGGCGCAACAGAAAAGAGCTAGAGACTTAAAAAATTATATTTAGATTCTTTTCCATAATAATTTAATAGAAACAGTACTTTGGATCTCACAAATTAAGATTTTTGTTGAAATTCATAATTTTCTGGTTTTTGTCTTAAAAATTAAGGAAGCAAGATAGATTAAGTAGGCTAGTAAATAAGGCTAGGATGTTTATATGTAAGTAGAATCGAGATCCGCTATAACCATAAAGATGTAAGAAGTTTCATTTGAATAACTATAAAACTATAGCGATAGCGTATCTCCAAAGGGCAAGTTCAGAGCTCGTCTACTGCGTGCAGCGTAATTAAATTAATTCTCTCGCCCAAAATATTTAACTTAGCCACATCAAACTTTTATTATGATTACTTACCTGTGTGCTGAATGCACATTTAAATTGAGAGCTTCATCGGCCATCAGCAAAAGAAGCTATGATTTATTCAATAACTTAATGTGGTGCATTACTGGCCCAGCGGCTAGTCGGGAGAGCCGATTTGATCAGGCGTTCCCTGAGCCGTCCGCACCGCGGCTTTATATATAAGAACGCTGCGAGAGGAAGCAAGGCCCCACTTCTCTCCAGACGCTGAATAGCACCCCATCTGCGTCGGGAGTCGCGTCGCGTCGGTATCATTGCTATAAACAGCCTCGGATGCCGTATTAAGTTACTCGGGATACGCGTAACCATGAAATCATTTTCGAGTGAAGTGTAAATTCTGGGATAACTTTAATTATCTATCTTCAGTTTGCGTATGTCGTATTTTCACGTGCCGTCGCGGGACTGACATTCTACCATTATTTAGCGTGGCGTTTGATGAACATCATCATCAAATTAAGGCGAGCATTCATTTAAATAATTAATTTGGACAGTTATAGTCGCATCAGCGCATTAGACTCTGAATTGCTCTGTTAGTCAGATTGTGTGGATTCTTTCTTTTTTTCATCTGTGACTTTCAGAATATACTGAACAATTTTTAGAAAATCGTTTTTTGATTATGAATCCCAGACAATCTCCTAATTTCTCAGAGCTATAAGCTGCAGCTATAAGTGTGTTTCTCAGATGAAGTGGGCACTAGGAATTCTAATTACAGGCTTCACGTTTTGCTAATCACTTTCTGGTTGCCAATATTGTAGTTAGAGAGCCAGTGTTGAGAACGGCAAAACAACAGCATAAATAATAGGAACACTTATATAACAATTAATTCCACCCGCCGCCCCACATATGGTTAATCGGCCGTGAAGTGTTTCAACATTCAAACATTTATACAACAGTAAATTTTCTACCTGCCGCTCCACAAATGGTGCATCGGGCGGGAAATGCAGTGTTTCTACGTTCTACAAAAATTAAATAACAACATAAAATTCCTACCAGCCGCCCCCAGTATCTCTGTGCCACTGTTCTTTATTTGTTATGAGAGACGTCATCAAATGGTTTAAATGGCTCTAAGTACTATGGGACTTAACATCTGAGTTCATCAGTCCCCTAGACTTAGAACTACTTAAACCTAACTAACCTAAGGACATCACACATATCCATGCCCGAGGCAGGATTCGAACCTGCGACCGTAGCAGCAGCGCGGTTCCGGACTGAAGCGCCTAGAACGTCATAACTTTGAAAATTTTGTGCAGCGAGATGTAAGGAAAAACAGAAATCGCTGGTAGCAAGGCCAGTGCGACAGGGTGAACAGTCAAACCTCTCCGTCCGAAATACCTTCAGAAACTGATTGATGGGCTGCACCTCATGCGAGGAAGCATAATACCGCGCGCCTCTTTTTTCTGAATGATACCAGATAGCTACTGGAATTGGAATGTCTGTGACATTTGCCTGCTTGGCTAAGTAGCCATGAAGAGACTCGGTTGAACAACAAGTTGCCGGAATTGCTGAGAAAGACAGTAACTGTTGTGAGACGGTCACACGGGGCGCTGCTACTCGTGTGGACGTCGGAAATTTCCTTCAGCAGCAACGTATACTTATCATCAGATTTCTCCCGTGCTCTAGACAGAGCTGACAGACAAATTTCCATCGGTATTGCGTGAAACACTTTCGATAACTAGCGTTCCATTTGGGGTGAG
Source organism: Schistocerca nitens (assembly GCF_023898315.1). NCBI lineage: Eukaryota > Metazoa > Arthropoda > Insecta > Orthoptera > Acrididae > Schistocerca > Schistocerca nitens. Next base: position 447,945,633 of record NC_064614.1, read on the forward strand.
AAAGAACTGCAGCGTAAGAGTTTAGTAACTGGAATAGTTCCATCCACGAACGATGGCGGTCGGTGCCATGTCGAGGCACGCATGAGGATTGCATTGTTGACGATCCCAAGCGACAGTTGCGCTACGCGCATGCGCGTGATTTCCGCTTGAAGAAAACTAATATCCTGCAAATGATGTTTCTCCCTTCCTTATGTGGAATGTATCATTTACCACCACCATCAGCGACGACAGCTCCCAACAAATGGAACAAGAATTCACTAAACAATTCTTTACGATCACGTTTAATGCTCACATTACCTACGGCATTCAGAGCAGAGCGCTCAATGGCTACTGAACGCTCATTGGCTGACGGAGAATGCGTGACTTAGGTGCGCAGAACGAGCCTAAACTCGATCACCATCGTCCGTAACTCCAACTATAGCTGTGACATACGAGATCCGTGTACTGTCTCTCATACACACTCGCTATCGCCAATCTCCAGTCCTGGCCGACCATTCAACGAGTGCGCCCGTGTATCGGTGTCCAGGGCCATCACTTTGACCACCTTTGAATGTTGTACTCCTGGGCAATGATACAGCAGAGTCAAAGTCAATTTTGTGTTATGTTTTTACTTGGTTTTTATTTGTTTTCTGACAACTCCAGCAAGTGAACGAGTTTGTGATCCCGGGCTCAAAGTCAATGTTGTGTTTGAGTGAATGGTACACTGTGACACATTTTTGAAAAGGTCTTTAGGAGAGGAAATGAATTACCGAATAAAAAATACAGGGTGCCATTTAAAAATGTCATACCGCTGTTCTCATCTTTGTAAAAAACAAAGCTACAATGGAGGCAATCATGCTGATTGATGTCCCCCTGACGGCTAAAGAACATTTGTTTGAAACATTTTGTAATTTGCATGTGGACAAACCGTTATTTAGGGTGGTCAAGATAAATGGGATACCCTGTATAGAGATTTCTACATTTCGTGTCGTTTGCTGTATGTGTCGAATGTTATTTTTGTCTCGTCGTTATTGACTAGATTACTTGTGTTACAGTTTTTATATGTAAATATAGTCAGTTACACGTTTTACGTGGAATCAGGGAGTCTCAACACGGCGACACTTGTTTGCTTGACCAGTAGGGAAAGGCGAGCCGAGGTGCGTTGATATGTGTTGCCATTGGATATACAACTCAATCATTTAAGATTCTCATAGCTGGTAATCTGGATAGCAGCCGCTACATTTGTGACGTGCAAAGACGGTGATTGTGTCCTATCTTACAGGTCACCACTTCGTTATTTTTCAACAAGACAGTGTAAGAAGTCTACACTTTTCTCGTCGTGTTCTGACCTACGTCGATACAGAAGTTCGACTGTTGTCCTGGTCATCATGTCCATTCTCGGAACACCCATGGAGAACATGTGGTCATGGGTTGACGAGAAACTGGCACTCTACCACATGACAGGCACTGTGACTGATGAGCTCTGTCATAGAGTTAAAGCAGCATGGAAAGACGTAACGGCATCTGTCATCCTAGCTCAGTTCTACTTGGTGCCCAGCCCGATCAGAGGTGCCGTTGCTGTGCTGGCAGCTCTGTGTACTAAATTTCGTACTGAGTAGACCGCAAAATTAACCACACATTTAATAATGTGTACTATGTGCTGTACTGTTACAAACAATAAATAAAATTTTGGTTTTTGATACTCTTCCTGGCATTGCTGCTTCAACGACCGACAGGGTAGCCTTATTGGTTGTGTCATGCCGTGACCGACCTGTGATAGTGCACGTGGATTCCGTCACCTTCGGAATTTAATGACCGAGATCGTCTGTTTATTGCTCCATCAGATCTGTTCCCAGTCTATAGTTCGGCCCTGTGCCCTGTTGCACAGTGGATGCACTCAACATTCTGCATGTTGTGGACGTACTAGACCAGCAGGGATTATTAACATGCCAAGGTCGCCGCTGGATCCGAACTTTGAAATAAATAAATTAAACTGAAGATAACTCCCCGCATTTACAGTTGCTTTCCGGAAACAATGTTAAATTTTTTTACGAAGGTTCTGGTGTACAGATTCAGTGAATTTTACGACCTGCATTAAGCAATACACAGATGTAACAATATATTTTGTTAGAGACGATCGATTTCGGTCTATGGTCAGATCCTCATCTGGTCCAAAAACAATCTCAGCTATGCATTTGCGTAATTGGAATAGGAATGCGCATTGGTCCATCATCTGATTACTGTGATTTCAGTTACGCAAATGCACTGCTGGGATGGTTTTTGGGTCGGATGATGGTCTGATTCGGGGCTGAAATCGATCGTCTCTAACAAAAATACCGTTGTAGCTGCGTATTGCGTAAGGCAGTTCTTAACACCAATTAAATCCTATATTAATCGTTTATGAAGCATCTGTTAAAAGCAGGCCGCGGTGGTCTAGCGGTTCTAGGTGCGCAGTCCGGAACCGCGCGACTGCTACGGTCGCAGGTTCGAATCCTGCCTCGGGCATGGATGTGTGTGATGTCCTTAGGTTCGTTAGGTTTAAGTAGTTCTAAGTTCTAGGGGACTGATGACCACAGATGTTAAGTCCCATAGTGCTCAGAGCCATTTGAGCCATCTGTTAAATTATATGTTTGTTATTTACTTTAACACAGCTATGCTCCTGAATTTCCGTCATGAAGTGGAAGATCAGTCTTATGCTAATCTCTTACTTTCGAACAACGATGTTACGAAGTGACGCAACAGCAATAGAGCAAAGGAATGGATAGGAAACACCTCACCAGTGTTGCACACCACTACACTCAAAACAGTCGTTGATGAAGTCACTGCAAATCCGCCACTCGCGAGGACATAATACCTGGCGTCTTTTTCCGATGTCACTCATCACTAGACAGCCTCACAACACCTGTGTTTGAGTAGGCCAATCAAAAGCCGGCAGCTCTCTGCGTGCTATTTTAGTGTTGAGGATTGTTTTTATGTGGATTGTTGGAATGAAAATAGTGATAAATCTCCCCAAATGGCTCGCTGGAAGACAGACTGTCTTTGTATGTACCTATTATTATAATAATTCTTCTTTGTAGTAAACAGAACGCACTCGATACAAATGCTTGTCCGTGAGTCGACAATTTTGTGCGCCGATCGTTTCCAGATTTTTGGACAACAAGGAAGAACCTTTCCACCACCCACTGTATAGTTGTTGGGGAGGTACACGGATTGAACAAAAATATGCAAACACCGTGAGATACGCATGCTTAAGCACGAATGCAGCTGTTAGGCAAGCCTGCAGGTTGCGCTGTTGTATTCGAGCACGAGTGGCACTATCGGCACTTGGGCGTGGTCAGAACTATATTCTGCACAGTTGTGAGTGCATCATATCGAAGCTAAGTGAATTCCAAAATAAGCAAATTGTTGGTGCTCATATCACAGGTTCTTCCGTAACCAAGGTAGCCGAAGTACGTGGTATTTCAAGACGCAGCGTACCGAAGATTTACATCGCATGCGTCCGCTAAATCACAACTTTCACGAAAAGTGTGTGTGGAGTGATCGTGACAGATAGTCATTGAAGAAGACTGTGCGAAACATAAGAGTTCGACAGCTGCAAAGGTCACTGCAACACTGACAGTGGCACTCGCGAACCCTGCCAGCACCAAAACAACACAAAGGACGTCATTAAGCAGAGAGTTGTAGGGCGAATTGGAATTCCTAAACCAGTCATCATTGTCGCAAATACCCGTAACGGAGAAACCTGGTGCCGAAGCAATAAAACCTGGCCGATGGAGAAACGCAAGAGAGTCATTTCGTTGGTCGAGTCTTGTTTCACATTGTTTTCAATTTCTGGCCGAGTTTACGTGCCAGAGTGAGACATGGCGGGAGTTCGATACTATTCCATTGGCCCCATGGTTATTCTGCAATATCGTGTTACTACCAAAGGTTGTGTGACCATTTTGACTCATTAGGTCTATCCCATGGTCCAGTGTTTGTTCCCCAAAGGTGATGCTGTCATCCAACACGACAGGTTCCATGTTCACACAGCTAGCATAATTCATGATTAGTTTTGTCAGCACGAGGATGAATTTGCACGTATGTCCAGGCCATCACAGTCACTATACCTCTATATTGTCGAGCTTTTGTGGCCCATTTTAGAGGGAAGTGTGCTTGATCGCTATCCACCTCCATCATCGTTAATTGAACTTTTCACTATCTTGCAGGTAGAATGATATACGATTCCTTTAAAATACATACTGTTAAGATTATCAAAGGATTTGTTACGCTGTATTGGGCATGGTTATCTGTTGTGATTCTCATGTATTCATGGTTCTGTCCACGCCCACGCCATGGATACACGGGAAGAAAAAAAAAAAAAGACGCACTACGAAGGAAACATGTGAAGAGACGAGAATCAATAGAAGTGCATGTGCAGACAGACAAATGATTACACTTTCAGTAGAACTTAATGATTTATTCAAGAGAAAGAGCATCACAAATAGAGTAAGTCAATAACGAGTTCCTTCATCTCTAGCCCCTATGCAAGCAGTTATTCGACTAGGAATAGACTGATGGAGTAGTTGGATTTCTTCCTAAGGAATACCAGCCATCTGAAGCGCAACTTATCCGTTAGATCATCAAAATCCCGAGATGGTTGGAAGGTCCTGAAGAATATGCTCCAAAAGTTTTCAGTAGGGAAGTGATTTGGCAAAGGTAAGGTTTGGGAAGTACGAAGGCAAGCAGTAGAAATTCTCGTCATGTGCAAGTGGACATTATCTTGCCGAGAAGTAGGCGCAGGACGGCTTGCCAGAAGGGCAACCAAACGGAGCGTTCAATATGATCGACGAACCTCTGTGCTGTAAGTGTACCACAGATGATAACCAAAGAGACCCTGCTATGAAAAGAAATGGCACCCCAGGCCAGGCCATCACTCCTAGTTGTCAGGCTGTATGGCAGGCGGACATCAGGTTGGTATCCCACACATGTCCTCGACGTTACTGACTGGACTAGAATTGTCTTCAGTGATGAGTCCCGCTTCGAACTGAGCCCTGATGACCAGCAAAGACGTGTCTGGAAACGCCCCAGTGGGATACCAACCTGACTGTCGACCACCATGCTTCCAGAGAAACACGAGAGATGGTCTGGGGTGCCATTTGTTTCCATGGTAGGGTCCCTTTGGTTATCGCCTGCGGCACCCCTACAACACCGAGATACGTCGATGATATTCTACGCCCCATCTTTTTGCCCTTCTAGACAGACCATGCTAGGCTTACATTCAGCAAGATAATGCATACCCGCACACGACGAGAGTTCCCCCAGCTTGTCTTCGTGCTTGCCAAACCCTATCCTGGCCAACAAGGTCGCCCATGCTCTCCCCAGTTGGAACGTCTGAGGCGTTATGTGTAGGACCCTCCAACCATTTCGGGATTTTGAAAGTCTGACTTGCCAGTTGTACAGAATGTGGCACGCTATCCCTCCGGAGATCATCCAACCACTCTATCAATCAGAGCGAATCGGAATAATTGCTTCCATAGAGGCCAGAAGTGGACCAACACGTTACTAACTTGCTCAATATGTGAAGCTCTTTCTCTTGCACAAATCATACATTTTTTCTGAAATTGTAATGATACGTTTTTCTGTACATATACACTACTGGCCGTTAAAATTGCTACACCACGAAGATGAAGGGCTACAGACGCGAAATTTAACCGACAGGAAGAAGATGCTGTGATACGAAAATGATTAGCTTTTCAGAGCATTCACACAAGGTTGGCGCCGGTGGCGACACCTAGAACGTGCTGACATGAGGAAAGTTTACAACCGATTTCTCATACACAAACAGCAGTTGACCGGCGTTGCCTGGTGAAACGTTGTTGTGATGCCTCGTGTAAGGTGGAGAAATGGGCACCATCACGTTTCTGACTTTGATAAAGGTCGGATTGTAGCCCACCGCGATTGCGGTTTATCGTATCGCTACATTGCTGCTCGCGTTGGTCGAGATCCAATGACTGTTAGCAGATTATGGGATCGGTTGGTTCAGGAGGGTAATACGGAACGCCGTGCTGGATCGCAACGGCCTCGTATCACTAGCAGTCGAGATAACAGGCATCCTATCCGCATGGCTGTAACGGATCGTGCAGCCACGTCTCGATCCCTGAGTCAACAGATGGGGACGTTTGCAAGGCAACAACCATCTGCACGAACAGTTCGACGACGTTTGCAGCAGCATGAACTATCAGCTCGGAGACCATGGCTGCGGTTACCCTTGACGCTGCATCACAGACAGGAGCGCCCTTGATGGTGTACTCAACGACGAACCTGGGTGCACGAATGGCAAAACGTCATTTTTTCGGATGAATCCAGGTTCTGTTTACAGCATCATGATGGTCGCATCCGTGTTTGGCGACATCGCTGTGAACGCACTTTGGAAGCGTTTATTCCTCATCGCCATACTGGCGTATCACCCGGCTTGATGGTATGGGGTGCCACTGGTTACACGTCTCGGTCACCTCTTGTTCGCGTTGACGGCACTTTGAACAGTGGACGTTACATTTCAGATACGACCCGTGGCTGTACCCTTCATTCGATCCCTGCGAAACCCTACATTTCAGTAGGATAATGCACGACCGCATGTTGCAGGTCCTGTACAGGCCTTTCTGGATACAGAAAATGTTCGACTGCTGCCCTGGCCAGCACATTTTCCAGATCTCTCACCAACTGAAAACGTCTGGTCAATGGTGGACGAGCAAATGGCCAGTCACTACTCTTGATGAACTGTGGTATCGTATTGAAGCTGCATGGGCAGCTGTAGCTGTACACGCCATCCAAGCTCTGTTTGACTCAATGCCCAGGCGTATCAAGGCTGTTATTACGGCCAGAGGTGGTTGTTCTGGGTACTGATTTCTCAGGATGTATGCACCAAATTGCGTGAAAATGTAATCACATGTCAGTTCTAGTGTCATATATTCCTCCAATGAATACCCATTTATCATCTGCATTTCTTCTAGGTGTAGCAATGTTAATTGGCAGTAGTGTACATCACACACAATGATTTTCATCTCGTTATGATACGTCCTTCCTGCTGCGTCTTTTCTTCCTAGGAGTGTATGTAGACAGTTTCTAATGACCTCAATACTGTTGTCTAACGTGTGTAGAGCACGTGAGTATCCATGCAGTGGGGGACTAGAGGAGGAGCTGCCGACAAGAGGCAGTGCCAGAGGCTGGAGGCGGGTCCCGCCACTGTGCAGAGCCGGGCGCCCCTGCACGCGGCGCCGTGCCGTGCGGCCGCGCCGCGCTGTGCGGCGGCACTGACCCAGGGCAACGCGGGCGCCGGGCCGGGGCCGGCTGTGGCGAGGCGTGGCGTGGCGTGGGCCGGCCGGCCGCCTGCGGCTAGCGCCCTGCCGCCGCGCTCAATGGGCGCGCCCTCTCTCTCGCTCTGCGGCCGCTCTCCCGCTCTCTCACTCTCGCTCTCGCTCTCGCCCGCTGTGTCCCCGGGGTCGGCATCTAGGTCAGTGCCGGCCGGCCCGGCCCGGCCCGGGTATCGACCTGCGACCACGTGCCAGCCCGCCGTAAACAAACCGCCGCGCCGGCCACGGCCGGCAGTTTTACCGCGCGCCGCCTCGCCGCCGGCGCCTGGTTCGCCGCAGCCGCCGCTTACGCTCTCGCCTCACTCCGCAGCCAGCAGCCAGTGCGCTCTCCCTTTCACTGAGGCAGTGGCATGCGCGCAACAGCAGCCCCACTACAGTTTGTGAGAATCACAGGAGTTCCGTCACAGACTGTACGAGGTGCATTCAATAAGTAATGCAACATTCTTTTTATGGATAGTTTCAGATAAAAAAAGATGCTGAATTTGTTGCTTCAATTTCGGAACGTGCGGACACTCTCACTCGAGGTGATGGACGGATCACAATCAAACACCCCGTTGCACAATTGGACTTCTCTGTTGATAGCGCTGACACACTCGTTGCCGGCGGTTGTCACCGAGCGGTTCTAGGCGCTTCAGGTTGGTTGGTTGGTTTGGGGAAGGAGACCAGACAGCAAGGTCATCGGTCTCATCGGGTTAGAGAAGGACGGGGAAGGGAGTCGGCCGTGCCCTTTGAAAGGAACCATCCCGGCATTTGCCTGGAGCGATTTAGGGAAATCACGGAAAACCTAAATTAGGATGACCGGACGCGGGATTGAACCGTCGTCCTCCCGAATGCGAGTCCAGTGTCTAGGCGCTTCAGTCCGGAACCGCGCGACTGCTATAGTCGCAGGATCGAATCCTGCCTCAAGAATTGATGTGTCTGATGTCCTAAGGTTAGTTACGTTTCAGTAGTTCTAAGTTCTATTTCTCTGCCTCGTGATGACTTGGTGTTGTGTGGTGTCCTTAGGTTAGTTAGGTTTAAGTAGTTCTAAGTTCTAGGGGACTGATGACCATAGATGTTAAGTCCCATAGTGCTCAGAGCCATTTGAACCATTTTTTCTAAGTTCTAGGGAACTAATGAACTCAGATGTTAAGTCCCATAGTGCATTTGATTATGACACACTCGTCCCCTATTCAGGGTACTCAAAAATGTCTGCCCACTATGCTCCCTGCCACTCAGAAGACCATAAGTAGAGCGAAGGACCATCTGTGTGGCACTACTTCTGCAGTACGAGGGAGGTTGTTGATGCAGCAAGACGTTGGCTCCGGCGACAACAAGTAGAGAATGTACCATGCTGGCATACAGGCCCTCCCAGTAAGGTGCCGTAGGGCCGTAGCGTAGAACGGAGATTATGTTCAAAAAGCAACGTTTGGTAGCAAGAGGAGTGGAGAGTAATGTGGTGTATTGGAATCCTGAATAAAAAACAACCGTCTCTCAGAAAAAAAGTTGCAATGCTTTTTAAAAGGCCCTCATACAAAAAACATTAAGGATGGCGGAACGTTAAAGAGATAGGTACCGTTCATGTTGTATGTGGAAAACATAAACGAATAAACTTAATGAAGACGACCATCTGGTGGTTTTTACTCGACACTTGTTGTTGTTGTTATTGTTGTGCTCTTCACTCCGAGAGCTGAATCGTTGCAACTCTCCACGTTAATCAGTCCTTTGCAGGCTCTTCATGCCTGCATAGCTTTTGCAGTGGACACCAATCGAACCCACTTACTGCAGGCAAGCCACCGTCACTCTTTACAATTTGTACCGCACCACACTTCTCTCCATTATCGGATTAATGATTCCTTGATCCCTCAGGATGTGTCCTATAAACTGAGTCTTTCTTTTAGTCGAGGTGAAACGGAACTTGTTGTCCCGTTCCATAGTTTTCTCAATAAATTCCGGTACAGGAGAATTATATCGAGAGTGTTCTTGCTCGGCAGATATGAATCAGTGGGTAACAAGCAGGAGAGAATGGACCAAACGGTGCCCATTTATTTATTTATTTTATTTCATGCTTGCCATGTTTCCGTGCATCCTTTCCCTTGCGCGACCTGGGCTTTATGAATGAGAAATCACGTGAAGTAGCAGAAAGCTACTGTGGTGCTGTGGTAGGATAGTACTAACCGCTAAACGCGAACAAATTTGGCAAAGAAAGTGTGCATTTCAGGTCAGAGAGGTCGCGAAGGCACGAGTATTGGCTCTGTTAGGTTGGCGAATCACCCCCTCCACCACCATTTGAACGAGCAATGGTTAGGCGATGTGGCCGCAGGTCCACTTGTTCCCGGGTAGCGGCGCTGGACAGACGTGGAAGACGGAGCTCTCGGTATATGGTATCATGAACAAAAGTAATAGAATGTTTCGAATCTGTTCGTTACTAAAGTCCAGATGTTGAAATAAGTGTGAGTTTAAAGAAGCCCCCATAAGGGAGTTTATATTCTAAATTTGAGTAAGAACTTTGCGTTTATGTCTTGGTCAGCTCACGGTCGTATTATTGCTCTGTGCGTAACAGAAGTTAACTCATTTAATATATTACAATGTGGTGTTTCTTTCACAGCAATATTTTTTTTTCCTCTCATATGTTTTCTTTGTGTACTTGCTTTCTCGCCACACGGTCGGTTGAAGCAACCGCCATATTGGTAAAGTGCAGTTTCGGTCTGAAAATGTACAGTAGACGAGTGAATAACTATACGGTAGTGCGTGAGTGTAAGACAGGGAAGGAAAAATCTTGTGTGTCGGTATTTTTGCATTTCCGTTGGTTACCGCACCTTGGCCACGTTGCCCAATAGTGCATATTATGCCGGTTTCCGTTACCGCTGTTGGTGAATGACGCTTCGTCGCTAAATAGAACGCGTGCAAGAAATCTGTCATCGTCCCGTAATTTCTCTTGTGCCCAGTGACAGGACTGTACACGACGTTCAAAGTCGTCGCCATTCAATCCCTGGTTCATAGAAATATGGTACGGGTGCAACCAATGTTGATCTAGCATTCTCAACAGCGACGTTTTTGAGATTCCCCATTCTCGCGCAATTTGTCTGCTACTAATGTGCGGATTAGCCGCTACTTGGGCATCATTATTTGTTGCAGGTCGTGGTTGACGTTTCACATGTGGCTGACCACTTCCTGTTTCCTTAAATAACGTAAATATCCGGCGAACGGTCCGGACACTTGGATGTTGTCGTCCAGGATACCGAGCAGCATACATAGCACACGCCCGTTGGGCATTTTGATCACAATAGCCATACATCAACACGATATCGACCTTTTCCGCAATTGGTAAACGGCCCATTTTAACATGGATAATGTATCACGAAGCAAATACCGTCCGCACTCGCGGAATGTTACGTGATACCACGTACTTATACGTTTGTGACTATTATAGCGCCATCTATCACAAAGCGAAAAAAGTGGTCCAACTAAAACGTTCATATTTTTTTACGTACTACAAGAATACTTAATGAAAAATGGGGGTTCCTATTTAAAAAAAACGCAGTTGATATCCGTTTGACATATGGCAGCGCCATCTAGCGGGCCAACCATAGCGCCATCTGATTTCCCCCTTCAAGCTGGACGAGTTTCGTTCTTTGTAGTTTTTTCATTTGATGCTTATTTCGTGAGATATTTGGCCCGGTCACGATCAATGGACCACCCTGTAGTTCAATAATTGTCACCCTGTATATCGCAGACGCAAAGGCAGGGGAATATTCAAGCTGGAGAGGTTCCTATGCTCAACAAAACTTGATTCGTCATTGCAACACAGGGGGAGAAATCATTGCACATGGTGGGCATTGAACAATCAGTGGTAAGTAAGACAACTCCCATAGAAGTACACTCTTGATGTCGTCCAGTTACCACTCATCTGTCGGTGCATATCCATGTGACTTCCTATGAACATGATATTGAGACACGATGAAACAGAGGAATATCTACGACGCCCTTCGTTGTTGAACAGTGAAATGTTATTATAGCATTATAGCTTGTCTTCTCTCATTTCGGTTCTTGTAAAAAGTCTATCATGAATTATAAACAGTATTACATTAATGGTTCAAATGGTTCAAATGGCTCTGAGCTCTATGCGACTTAAGTTCTGAGGTCATCAGTCGCCTAGAACTTAGAACTAATTAAACCTAACTAACCTAAGGACATCACACACATCCATGTCCGAGGCAGGATTCGAACCTGCGACCGTGGCGGTCGCTCGGCTCCAGACTGTAGCGCCTAGAACCGCACGGATTACATTAATGTCTATGCCCAATATATCGTATACACTGAGGTGACGAAAGTCATAGGATAGCGACATGCATATAAACAGATAGCGGTAGTACCACGTCCACAAGATGTGTAAGGGCAGTGCAATGGCGGAGCAGTCATTTGTACTTCGGTGTTACTCGTGAAAGGGCTTCCGAAGTTATTGTAGCCACACTATGGGAATTGACAGACTTTGAACGCGAAATGATAGTTGAGGCTAGACGCATGGGACAATCCACTTCGGAAATCGTTAGGAAATTCAATATTCTGAGATCGACAGAGTAACAGACAAGCAACCTGCGTGAAATAACCACAAAAATCAGTGTGCAGCCTACGACGCACGTATACGTTAGGACAGTGCTGCGAAATGTGGCGGTAATGGAATATAGCACCAGACCGTGGCCTGTTTAGATGAGTCCCGACTTCAGTTGGTAATACCTGACGGTAGGGTTCGATTGTGGTGCAGACATCATGAAGCCATGGACTCAAGTTGTCAACAAAGCACTGTACAAGATGGTGATGGCTCCATATTGATGTGGGCTTTGGTTACAAGGAATGCACTTGGTCCTCCGGTCCAACAGAACCAATCACTGATTGGAAATTATAATGTTCGGCTACTTGGAGACCATTAGCAGCCATTCAACGGTGGAATTGTTTTGGATGACAGTGCACTGTGTCACCAGGCCTCAGTTGTTTGCGGTGTGTTTGAAGGACATTCTGGACAATTTAAGCGAATGACCTGATCACCTGCATCGCCCAGCATGTATCCTATCGAACCTTTATGAACCATAATCGAGAAGGTCAGTTCTTTCACAAAATCTAGCAGAGCAACACTTTCGCAATTATGGACAGCTATAGGGGCTGCATGGCTCAGTAGTTCTGCAGAGAACTTCCAGCGATTAGTTGAGTCCTTGCCAAGTCAAGTTGGTGCACTGCACCGGGCAAAGGAGGTCCGCCAAGATATTGTAATTGTATATCAGTGTATGTCTGCCTCAGCTGCTCAGTGACTGGCGACCTCAAAGCACTTGATTAATGAGAAGACTAGTTGCAAAAAATAAAAAAAAAATTAAAAAATCAACAACAACAGATTGAGGAAGACGTAAACGATGAACCTGAATGAAGATGACCAGATGGGAATTTTAACTCTAGTCTTGTTGTTGTTGTGGTCAACATGTAACCTCCCCCTCACTTATCGACCTTAATGACAGTGAAAAATTAAACCGCGTGTACCTAATGGAAATTTGGGAAAAGCAATCGTCACCGAAGTTAATCTGTCGGTAAAGAGGGAGGAAAGGGTTACATCTAAATGAAAGGAAAAATGCAAATGAAACTGGTGGAAATTAATTTTGAAAAGGGGTAAAGTTAATACAGAAAGTAAATGTGCGGCCGTTACGTCAACAATTAACTATCGGTAATTAGATATTTGAGATTTGGGGAAAATTACGGTCGCCAGTCCTAAGGACAATTACTATAGTAACTGAAAAAGAAAGGTTATTACACATATAATTAGCACTAGAAGCGTGGCAACTGAAGGTTGACACGTGTAGTGTGAAAACTGAAAGTTTGTCAGAAGTAATAAATTTCGCTACACTCTGACTTAATTTAGCAAAATAATTAATAAAATCGGAAAATTGAAAGTTAATTTAGTGACTGAGATTAATAGTGAACTTTGTTTCTGAAGCATATCGAAGTTCAGTAAAATATAGTTAGTCTTGGGCTACCTCAACAATCATTTCAAAAGCTACTTGAATCTACGCAATTTAGAAGTAAGAGGTTTAACTTCGAACTTGAATTAAATGATTCTGAACAATTAACAATAGTAAAATTTAGTACGTACCAAGCTGAGCTGCAGTCACAGGTAAGCTAAAATATGCTAACAAAACTCGACTCTTAATTTGTGCTCGTGTAATCTAAATATTGTAGCCAGCTATGAATACTTTAACTGAACTTTGAAATTAAAGCAGTGAAATCGAATTATATTATTTTAATGCTAGTGTTTGAATTTCAACGACACTCGGGTTCATTTCGGAAAAGGAAGGGACCCTGCTTGGCAATGCAATTGGGACAATGAGCAACAAAGGTTCATGCTAAGTTGCTGTAATTTTGTGATGCAACAATTTTAAAAGCTGAGGTCTGCCATACAGTTCTGAAACTTTACGTGCTTTTAGTCTTCCTTGTTGGTTGATTGAAGGTTTGAAGTCGTCGATCGAGGAGGTGGCGACAGTCACTCATTGTCGGAAGTCGCTGTTGCAGAAGCTGGATGCTGGCGCGCCTTCTTCTCGACACGGTCACCAGGCGAAACGGGCTCTTGATGTGTGCCAGCTAATGCTTCCCGTCCGCGACACCGTGCTAGAAACTGTTATAGCCAGCCGAGCGCAATTACATGCTGTCCAACCCCGAACGCGCGGCAACTCGCGGGAGCGTCACACAACACACCTGCTCCACTGAACTACTCCAGCCAGACTCTCTCTGCCCGCGCTCCACGCGGCAGAGTTAACACTACCAAAGATCCTAAACACTTTCGTTCTTCACACGACCTATCGATGTATTCGTTCGATAGCATAGTTTTCCCTAGGCAAGACCCAGCGTAAAATACAAATAATATTTACAAACCAATTATACATCGACATAAATGCATATATATATATATATATATATATATATATATATATATATATATATATATACAAATAGTAAAACAATTACAATATATAAAGAGACAGAAATGTTATATCTTCAGGTGACAAAATAAGGAAAAAATTTATAGTACAATAGATGGAAATAGGAGGATATGCATTTCCGGCGTTACAAACAGTTGGAAGACCGGTGTGATGCAGCTCTCCAAGGCAATCTAACCTGTGCCAGCATCTTGATCTTTGCATAACTATAGCAGCATACAGCCATTAGAATCTACTTTCTGTATTCAGTCAAGCTCTGGTCACTGTATACAATTTTCACCTCCCCCCCCCCCCCCACCCGGACATATACACATACACTTCCCTCCATTACCGAACTGACGATTCCTTGATGACTCAAAGTATGTCTTATCAATCCTTCTCCTCTTATAGTCAAATGCAGCCGCAAATTTCTTTCACCTTCATTTACTTTCAGTACCTCATCTTCAGTCATTTGATCTATCCAAGTAATTTTCAACATTCTTCTGTCACATCACGTTTCGAAAGTTTCTATTCCCTTTTGTCTGAACTGCATATCATCCACTTCTCACTTCCATGTAAGGCTACACTTCAGACAGCTAGCTTCAGAAAATATTTCGTAACACTTAAATTTATATCACTTGTTAACAAACTCATCCCTTTCAGTAATAATCTCCCCGGTATAACGTGTCTGCAAACGATGTTCCCTCTACTTCGACCATCCTCAGTTATTTTGCAGCTCAAATAGAAAAATTCATCTTCATCTTTTGGTGTCTCATTTACTAGACTATTAACCTCGGCATCACCGGACTTAATTCGACTACATTTCGTTATTCTTTTTTCACTTTTGTTGATACCCATCTTATATAGACTCCCTTCAAGACGTCATCTACTGTGCTCAACCTCTCTTCCAAGTACTTTAGCATCTCTGACAGAGTTGCAATGTCATCTGCAGACCTCAGATATTGTTTCTTCTCCCTGAACAGTAGATCCCTCTGTAACTTTTCCTTGCTTTCATTGACTGCCGTATAAATGCCTATAGTGTCTTGATGTGGCTGGCATTTAGTACGTTGGAAAAAAAGAACAAGTACCTGAAACTTTGAGACATTTGTAATACAGGATTTACCGTTGAAATCATCAATAACACGGAGCAAATACCAGCTGATAGCACTCACTGGCACGCTAGAGCACCATTAACTCCGTCCGAACAGGCCTCGGAAGACCCAGCGATACCGACCGACCGTCATGTCATCCTCAGACCATAGGTGCCACTTGATGCAGACGTAGAGGGGAATGTGGCCAGCACACCTCTCTCCCAGTCTTTATCAGCTTTTGTGATCGGTACCTCCATTTCTGAATCAAGTAGCTCTCAATTGATCTCACAAGGGCCGAGTGCATACAGCTTGCCAAAAGCACTCGGCAGACCCGGACGGTCATCCAGCCAACTGCTAGCCAAGCCGAACAGTGCTTAACTTCGGTGATCTGACGGGAACCGGTGTTATCATGCGGCAAGACCGTTGGCAGAGCACCATAGCAGACATTAATTCTGTCTGCGAGATGACATTCAACTTACAAGTATTCAGTCGCCACTATCTTTTGCACTGAATAAATAATACTGATTCGAACAAGATTATTGCATGGGATAGAGGATTTGGATTTGACGGCAGCAGTGACCTGTGCAAAGAAATATACGCAACCAGTCCGTGGTGCAGCAGAAGCTAGTGAATATTCAGAGCTATCTTGCTGTCAGAGCGCCATTTTATTCGGGCGTTAGAGATGAATACAATACTGCAGCACCAGTGTTCTTAATAAGAACGATGCAATGTTCCTTCTGAGATGCATGCACTGCGGTGACTATAGCCGTTATGCTGTACGTGAAATTGGAAATTTGTGATAAGGACTATGGGACCAAACTGCTAAGGTCATCGGTCCCTAGGCTTACACACTAAGTAAACTAACTTATGCTAAGGACAACACACACACCCATGCCCGAGGCAGGATTCGAACTCCGACGGGGGGAGCGGCACGAATCCTGACAAGACGACCTAGACCGCACGACTATCCCGCGCGGCTCTGTACGTGACATGTATATGCAGTTGCGAATCCGAACAACCATCAGCTGTACAAAGGAATGACGACAGTAAAAATTTGTGCGGACCGGGACTCGAACCGAATTTCCCGGTTTAGGCGAGAGGTCGCCTTAGGCACTTTCCTTGTCTGTGTACGACGCACGGCTAGACCCCAACTTCCATGTCACCGTTCCTGCGCCACAATCTGTACTCGCACACACATTATGTAATTCCCGTACGGGGGAGGACATATTAATTGGAAGTCGGTGCCTGGTATCTGAAGATAAAGACAACATTGCAGTGCCTATGTTATTAAGAAGATACATGTAATATTCTACTAAGATTATGAGAAAGAACTTGCTCTCCTTCTAGCAGCAGTTTTTCGTAGATCGCTGGAGCAACGAAGCGTAGGCCTACCTAGCGTCTGGAAAAAGCACAGGTCACTGCCATTTACAAGAAGGGTCGTAGAATAGAGGCATATAAATATAGGCCTATATCGTTGACATAAATCTGCCGTAGAATTATGGAACATGTTTATTGTCAAGAATTACGACGTTTCAGGAGAAGAAAAATCTTCTCTACAAAAATCAACATGGGTACCCCAGACACAGATCTTGCGAAACTCAGCTCGCTGTGTTCCTACATGAGATCCATAGCGCCATAGACAAGGACGAGCAGATTGACGCCGTGTTCCTTGATCACGGGAACGCATTTGACACCGTTCCGCACTGCCTTTTAGAGAAAAGAAAAAAAAAAAAAAAAACGCGAGCTTGCCGAGTATCGGAGCAGATTTCCGACTGGATTCAAGATTTCCGATTTCCTTGCAGGTAGAGCTCAATGCGTCGCTCTTAGCGGAACAAAATCGACAAAAAGGAAACATCGACAAATGGATGGAAACAGTACTATTATAAAATATCTGGAGCATCCAGAACGACATTAAGTGGAATGACCACGCAACACAAATATTAGGAAAAGCAGATGCCAGACTGAGATTCATAGGAAACATCTTGACGAAATATAATTCTTCCATGGAGGAAGTGGCTTATAAGACGCTTGTTCGACCGATTCATGACTATGGTTCATCAGTCTGGGACCTTATGAGGCAGGACTGATACAAGAGATAAAGAAGATCCAACGAAGAGCGTCGCGTTTCGTCGCGAGATCGTTAAGTCAGGACAAGAGCGTTACAGAGATACACAACAAACTTCAATGGCAGACTTTACATGACAGCCGTTGTACATCACGAAGAGATTTACTACGGACATTTCGAGAGAGCACTTACCAGGAAGAGACGGACAGTACATTACTCTCTCCGACATACGTCTCGGATATTACCAAGATGAGAAAACTCGAGAAATTAGAGACAATACAGAAGGTTACCGACAATCATTCTTCTCAGGCGCTATCCGGGAATGCAAGAGGAAAGGTGAGATCAGTTAGTGATACCAGAAGCATTACCCTGCACACACCATCAGTTGGCTTGCGGAGTATGATGTACACTCCTGGAAATTGAAATAAGAACACCGTGAATTCATTGTCCCAGAAAGGGGAAACTTTATTGACACATTGCTGGGGTCAGATACATCACATGATCACACTGACAGAACCTCAGGCACATAGACACAGGCAACAGAGCATGCACAATGTCGGCACTAGTACAGTGTATATCCACCTTTCACAGCAATGCAGGCTGCTATTCTCCCATGGAGACGATCGTAGAGATGCTGGATGTAGTCCTGTGGAACGGCTTGCCATGCCATTTCCACCTGGCGCCTCAGTTGGACCGGCGTTCGTGCTGGACGTGCAGACCGCGTGAGACGACGCTTCATCCAGTCCCAAACATGCTCAATGGGGGACAGATCCGGAGATCTTGCTGGCCAGGGTAGTTGACTTACACCTTCTAGAGCACGTTGGGTGGCACGGGATACATGCGGACGTGCATTGTCCTGTTGGAACAGCAAGTTCCCTTGCCGGTCTAGGAATGGTAGAACGATGGGTTCGATGACGGTTTGGATGTACCGTGCACTATTCAGTGTCCCCTCGACGATCACCAGTGGTGTACGGCCAGTGTAGGAGATCGCTCCCCACACCATGATGCCGGGTGTTGGCCCTGTGTGCCTCGGTCGTATGCAGTCCTGATTGTGGCGCTCACCTGCACGGCGCCAAACACGCATACGACCATCATTGGCACCAAGGCAGAAGCGACTCTCATCGCTGAAGACGACACGTCTCCATTCGTCCCTCCATTCACGCCTGTCGCGACACCACTGGAGGCGGGCTGCACGATGTTGGGGCGTGAGCGGAAGACGGCCTAACGGTGTGCGGGACCGTAGCCCAGCTTCATGGAGACGGTTGCGAATGGTCCTCGCCGATACCCCAGGAGCAACAGTGTCCCTAATTTGCTGGGAAGTGGCGGTGCGGTCCCCTACGGCACTGCGTAGGATCCTACGGTCTTGGCGTGCATCCGTGCGTCGCTGCGGTCCGGTCCCAGGTCGACGGGCACGTGCACCTTCCGCCGACCACTGGCGACAACATCGATGTACTGTGGAGACCTCACGCCCCACGTGTTGAGCAATTCGGCGGTACGTCCACCCGGCCTCCCGCATGCCCACTATACGCCCTCGCTCAAAGTCCGTCAACTGCACATACGGTTCACGTCCACGCTGTCGCGGCATGCTACCAGTGTTAAAGACTGCGATGGAGCTCGGTATGCCACGGCAAACTGGCTGACACTGACGGCGGCGGTGCACAAATGCTGCGCAGCTAGCGCCATTCGACGGCCAACACCGCGGTTCCTGGTGTGTCCGCTGTGCCGTGCGTGTGATCATTGCTTGTACAGCCCTCTCGCAGTGTCCGGAGCAAGTATGGTGGGTCTGACACACCGGTGTCAATGTGTTCTTTTTTCCATTTCCAGGAGTGTAGATGTTGATCGCACAGGCTGAATCGCATTCCTGCTTCGGAAAGACAGAGGCAAAAGTACAGGTACATATCGTCGCGCCTAAGTAGGCGTAATGATGATGTGTACATACTTTATTGTGAGGCTAGGATTAGGATGATTAGAAGTTGTGAAGATGCAGCAACGCTTTCAATTCCTTTATTGACCCTTACAACCCAGCACCGAACTTCCGTGTTTTTCCAGTGTTCCCAATGTCAGATCGTAGCCTGTAAAGCAATTTCTGATCTTCTGAAGACGAGATCTCCTTATATCCTCTGTCGGTTAACATTTTCATGACTTCCACCTAGTTGCAGTCAGTAGCCACTTTCATCGCCACAGGTAGGAGGTAAACATGCTTGAAGTCATTATGGGCTCAGCTTTCTGAAGCCGCGCAGTCTTCAGTGCAGTCATCAGCCCGCAGATGTAAATGATGAATGGCAGAAGAGAAAATCAGTGAAAACGATGGTCTTGGTGGTCCCACAGATCGTCAATTGGTTGACTGGTAATTTTGGTAACGGTGGAAGTAACGTTAAGCCATCACTGTTCTCTTGTAGCGAATCACTTTATTTTGATGAATATTTCTCCCTGGGCAGATAATCATTATTTGCAGGAAATTTGATTTCTGTCGAGAAAACGCAGCACACTTAACAGAAGTGTTTAAAATGCATTTGTTCTTCTGTATTTCTAGCCAGATGTGTAGACTTTCATTTATCCTATAAAGCAGGAAACACTAACTTAGAAAACAGTAACATGTCCATTTCAGATACTGTGTAAGCAAAGTTAAGTCTTCCGTCTACGTATCGTCATTATCAATTGGTGCAGACACTCTCTGGCTTCGTCAAACTCTCCCGCAAAGCATGGTTCGCTGAAGTCTCGTATTAGACACCCACTAGTCTGGCTGTCCCTGGTTTACCTGTACGGTGAACCGACTTCTGAACGATGGTGGTGCTCTATCATGCCCATTACAACTGACGTTCACATTCAGCCATGAGAGTTCGTCCGGCCTTTATGTAGAGATATGCCAAAAGTGTTTGAGATCTTCTGCCACATCTATTCTGACTCCTGACCAGACAACCGATGACCAACCATACTAAAACTCGGATAATCACATTCTTTTCCTATAACCGCAAAGAGAAAAATGTATACTGACAGCCTTTCAGTCTCCACAAACATGAGTGGCGTTCAATAAGTAATGCAACACATTTTTTTCTAAAATAAGGTTGCTTTTCTTCAGAATTCCAATACACCATTATTTTGGCTGTAAAACCCCCACCCTATAGAGGCAAAGGTGGATAAATGGGCCCCTGCTGGTATTATGGGCCCCCTACATATTTGGAAGTACAGGCCACGAATTCTAGCGGAGAGCACATGAACTACTAAAACTAGTTGCCAAACTTCACTGTACAGTGCGCAGACGTAGTAGCTGTCATGGTTTGTGAGTAGTCGTGCTGTGAATTTTTTCGCTGTCATCAAAAGTTTGAAAGGTTAGTGTTTACTCGAATAAAACTCAAATTTCTAACATGTTATTAGTAGAACTAAGGTAAGGTACGTATTTGGCTTGCTGTTGGGATACCGTTTTACGTTAATTAACGTCGGTTGCGAACCAAACTAACCGTAGGCAAGATCGTTTTTCCCAAGATGGCGAGGGTGGATACATGGGCCCCTTTTGCTGCTGGTATTATGGGCCCCGTAAAATCAATCAGATATTGCTACTCTTTATGTTTCAGATGCCTCGAACACATCTTGTACCCCCAAAAAAATCGAAACGGCAAAGCAAATGTGGCAAATGCTATTGCAGCTATGAAAGAGAAAAAAAAGGGGTTGAAAAAAGCGGTTAAAGTGTACTCTGTCCCTCGTTCTACGCTCGAAATGCTTTCCACCGGTTTTACCACAGGGACTTGAGGACGAACTGGTTAAATATCTTCTCATTATGGAATCCAAATTCTACGGCCTTACCAGAAATGACGTCAGGCGCATGGCCTACCAGCTTTGCACGAGAAATAAAAAGTTGGTGTTTCTGTCCCTGATGTTGACGACGCTGTTTGTCTATTTTGTGAAGGGATTTTTTCAAAGGACACAAAAAGTGAACTTTGGGTCCAGTGTATAGCCTGTGAGACGTGGTCTCAAAACGAATGCGCTGGATGCGAAAAAGATGTTTATGTGTGTGACTATTGTAAATAGGCTAGGCGTAGGCTGTGAAAATCATCCCACGAGTAGACTAATTAACAATGTTCAGAGTGATCTTTCTTTCATTATACAGAAAAATTAAATAAAATTATATTTTTCAAATTTTTGTTTCTTTTTATTTCAAAATACCTTGGGGTCCATATTACCAGCACAAATTCTTGACGCAACAAAACGCAGAGTATCAAGAAAAAAATAAAATTTTGTTCTAAATATTAAAAAGTTGGACCAAAACATGTAACGATTGCAGGACATACTAGAGAAATGTTTTATGTTAATTTCAGGTGATTATACTAAAAATAAAAAGTGTTATATAAAAAAACAGATTGGGGGGCCATTTATACACCTTTACCTCTATGCAACATAATATCTGTTCAATGCGACGTCCTTGCGGTAGCTTATTGGGAAGGAGTGGCTGCCTGCATGTTACCACTCTACTGGTCGACGTTGGAACCAACGTCTGGCTGCGTCAATGAGCGTCTCATCATTCACGTACTGCTTCCCGCAGAGTGCCTCCTTCATTGGGCCAAACAGGTGGGAGTCCGAAGGTGTGAGATACGGGATCTAGGGTGAATGATCGGAAGAACAGTCCAATAAAGTTTTGTGAGTTCCTCCCTGATGGCCGGCCGCGGTGGCCGTGCGGTTCTGGCGCTGCAGTCTGGAACCGCGGGACTGCTACGGTCGCAGGTTCGAATCCTGCCTCGGGCATGGGTGTGTGTGATGTCTTTAGGTTAGTTAGGTTTAAGTAGTTCTAAGTTCTAGGGGACTTATGACCTAAGGTGTTGAGTCCCATAGTGCTCAGAGCCATTTGAACCATTTTTGAACCCTCCCTGATGCACAGACGTGGGTGAGGCCTTGCGTTGTCATGGAGGAGGAAAAGTTCATTTGCATTTTTGTGGCGATGAACACGCTGAAGTCGTTTCTTCAGTTTCGTGAGAGTAGCAGAATACACTTCAGAGGACATCAAACATAGTAACCACTCCAGAGTCCCAGAAAACCATCGCCATGGGTTTACCAACTGAGAGTGCGGTTCTGCACTTTTTTCGGAGAATGTGTGGTGTGATGCCACTCCATGGATTGCCGTTTCGTTTCCGGTTCGAAGTGATGAACCCATGTTTCATCACCGGTGGCTATGATCTACAAAAAATGTCGCCATGAGCCTTGTAACACGCAAGCAACTCCGACCAGATGGTCCTTCGTTGCTCTTTATGGTCTTCTGATAGGCGGAGAGAAACCCATTCGGCACAAACCTTTGAGTAAGTGGTTCTAATAGCTCTGAGCACTATGGGACTTAACATCTGAAGTCATCAGTCCCCTAGACTTGGAACTACTTAAACCTAAGGACATCACACACATCTATGCCCGAGACAGGATTCGAACCTGCGACCGTAGCAGCAGTGCGGCTCCCGACTGAAGCGCCTAGAACCACTCGGTCACAGCGGCCGGCTATACCTTTGAGTATCCCAACTGGTGAACGAGTGTATCAGCACTACCAACAGAAACGTACAGCTGTGCAGTGAGGTGTTTGTTATCCGTCACCACGAATGAAGGTAATCCGCCTGTTCCAGTATTGCAGGAGTCACAGCTTTGTGAGCCCGGCCAACGCGGGGGATATCGGACACATCTGCGCGATCTTGTGATGATGGTGACAGACGCCTCTCCCAACGATTCACCGTGCTTTTTTTCACTCCAAGGTGCTAGAGAATTAGTGCAAGCGCGTATGAATATCTGCGGTTCTCCGGTTTTCCACCAAAAGAAACTCAATGCCAGCTCTCTGCTTGGAACGCACCTCAGTTACGGACGACATTTTGAAGGCTACGTATAGCACCGCCACCTGTCGACACTACATGAAACTATAGCGGCTGAATCTGGAATATTCCACCATGGACCACAACAGATTCCGCATGTTTTCAACCGAAACTTGCCGATAAAAAATGAACTATTGCATTACTTACTGAACGCCCCTCGCAGTTACTTCGCTGCCACGTGGCGTGTGTTTTCAGCTACACGCTGTAAAATAGACATTGTCATCTTTATGCCATACCTCATTAATTCGGCACACATTTGGAAATTCTGTTTTGAGTCAGCTGCCTACAACGAATGTTTGCCGTTGCTGGGCCAAGCAAAACTTTGGCATTGTAGGATGCTTTCCAACAATAGAAAGCAGTTGCATAGCAACGGCCGTACTACAGAAGTCGCTCTCCAAGTTCGCTACCGGATCGCTCTGCACTGAAGAAGTGGTTTTTTCTTGAACAGGGTCCGCTAGCTAGTTCGCTTTGCGCTCATAAATGAGGCCTTCGAGTAAACAGGGGAGGCAGTAACGGCCGCCTGGGCGTGGGGTGCAGTAGGCTTCATCCTCTACAGCTTCCTAGTCCTGCGGGAGGCGGCACTGCGTTACCTATATGCAGCTTCTAGTCTAACGTCGCTGAATAATTTGATGAAGCTCTCCATGTTGCCAACAAGCGGGCTGCGTGGCAAAAGACGGTCAGATAACGGACTACAACAGAACTTTGCCATGAGCGAGCCAGCATAGTAGGCACAGCTCCGAAAACGACAGAACGAGGACGTTACCGAGGAATGCAGTACAAAACGAAGAAATGTGCAGGTAAGAGTGGACTCACTAAGGGTTCCCAGCAATACTTTACTTTCTGAATGTGCAGATCTTGTCCTTTCTTTCCGAGTTTGCAGTTAAATTGCAGGATACAGATTCGGCTATTTTGCAAACACACTGTTTCTTCTTTTAACCCAAACATATTTCAGCACCTCTGCGCCAACATCAGTGGGCTTTTCACATTGAAAAATGTAAAAAGTGAAAATATTATAGGTTATAACTAGTTTAACAAAGTGAGGCCTAATTAAAGTTATTCGTTCTGCTTTTCACCGTGATTTTACATTACATGCTTTTTTACGACCAACTGTATCCTATCCTGCCACTGACAGCTTGTCGTCTGCAAACCAAACGATGTAAACGTAAATTTCACGGGCAAGTTAAAACATCCTTTAATTTTTGGTAAAACCTGAATTTGGCGTGTCAAAATGTTTTGCGTATGTATCTGTTACTACTCACGTTTTTTGTGACTGATGGTTCTTCTTTTGCATTTCGAGGACCTTTCGTACACATGTTAATAGACTTCGTGTAATTTCTATTATTTATAAATGCCTTTTTTATTTCGCAAATCGCGAGTAGCATTATGTTGTGTTTCCTACCCCCGTTGACATTCATTTGTTCCCGAGAGAGTCTGGCGTCGAATTTGACTTTTGCTTACTTTTTCTGTCTCTTTCTCTCTCTGTCTCTCTCTCTCTCTCTCTCTCTCTCTCTCTCTCTCTCTGTGTGTGTGTGTGTGTGTGTGTGTGTGTGTGTGTGTGTGTGTGCGTAGCCTCCTTCAGCTGTTTGTATGGTCTTTCCTGTAAAGTTCCTTTAATGTGTTAAATATGGTTCAAATGGCTCTGAGCACTATGGGACTCAACTGCTGAGGTCATTAGTCCCCTAGAACTTAGAACTAGTTAAACCTAACTAACCTAAGGACATCACAAACATCCATGCCCGAGGCAGGATTCGAACGTCATAGGAAACGAGATCGCTTGCACTCTTGCAAAAGGAGCGGTAACCTCAGGTAGCCAAGATAATACACACACTTCAGCGGAGGGACTATTACCGGTTTACAGGAGAAAGATTCTGAATGAGCGCTATAAAAATGGTAAGCGGATCCAGACTGCAGCGCCTTTAACCGCACGGCCACTTCGGCCGGCAATGTGTTAAATAATATGCCTTTACAGAGTGTAGTGTTTTCATTTAATTTTTTTCTTTGCCTTCTGCTATTACTTTCGGTATGTGGAAGCTCTTCCCTCTTGTCAGTTTGTGGTATAGGCCGTGCCTGTATTTCAGTATTTTTAAATCTGTTGCTGTTGTAGTTGGGTGTGGTTGGGGGCTATTAGGTGGTCAGCAAATGTGATGTGGGTGCTGTTACTTTTTAGGGCTCTTGTTTTAAAGTTCCTGAATGTTTGTCCTATGTATACTGATTGACAAGTGTTACATGTGAGTTCATTTATTCCTGATCTGTTGAATTTATCTGTGAATGTCTTCAGTGCTCTGAGTTTTTCCTATGTTGTGTTGTCTGTTCTGTATCCTATTTGAAGTTCCTGTTTCTTCAATAAGCTACCTATTCAATGGACAATTTTTTTTAAATTGTGGATGAGTATGTGCCATTTTCTTTGTGTGTGTGTGTTGTTTTACTGTTGTGCCTTGCATGTGGTCATTGATTGTATGTTGTGTTGCTCTGTGTTGTGTATGGCTTTGTGTGGGCGTTGTGATCGATCCTTTTTAGTTTACAAATTTCTTGGCTTAATTTCTTTATCATGTGGGGCTCGTAACCATTTTCCTCTGATATCCGTTTTATTGTCTTTAACTCCTGTGCTGTGTCTAATTCAGTGTGATTACGGGTGTTCTGTTCAATATGTGGAGCTTGAATCTGAAGCTTGCTTGCTCGTGTGGCACAGTGTGGTTCGACAAATTGTGAATGGTTGTGCTCATGGTTGTCGCTTTCCTGAATATTGTGAAATCACACGTGTTGTTCGTTTTTCGTATGGTGAGATCTAGGAAATTTAGTGTGTTATCTATTTCTGTATCTAATGTGAAGTGAATTTTTGGGAGTTGGTTGTTCATTTCCTTGCGTAGCTGTTCTATACGTGTGTGTGGTTTACCAGTCAGGCATATTATGTCATCGACGTAACGGTACCAGTATATGACTTAGTATTTTTTGATCTTATTGTTTGTGTGAATATCCTGTGCTCTAGGTTGTTCTAAAGAGAATAATAAACAGCACAAGCACATCTACTACAAACAGTTAGCACAATGAGAAACATCAATTCCATGACAGAATCATCAACCTAACTGACGTTAATCTCGGCAAACAAGAAAAAACCTTGCCGGAAGAAGGACCAAACACAACATTAACACACACATATCACATAAAAAAAATGGTTCAAATGGTTCTGAGCACTATGGGACTCAACTGCTGAGGTCATTAGTCCCCTAGAACTTAGAACTAGTTAAACCTAACTAACCTAAGGACATCACAAACATCCATGCCCGAG
Source organism: Schistocerca nitens (assembly GCF_023898315.1). Lineage (NCBI taxonomy): Eukaryota > Metazoa > Arthropoda > Insecta > Orthoptera > Acrididae > Schistocerca > Schistocerca nitens. Next base: position 447,972,175 of record NC_064614.1, read on the forward strand.
GCAGGATTCGAACCTGCGACCGTAGCGGTCTTGCGGTTCCAGACTGCAGCGCCTTTAACCGCACGGCCACTTCGGCCGGCTATCACATAAAACAACAGAAGATCTCTTAACAGAATCTGAACAAAAAAAAAAAAAAAAGTTCAAATGTGTGTGAAATCTTATGGGACTTAACTGCTAAGGTCATCAGTCTCTAAGCTTACACACTACTTAAACTAAATGATCCTACGGACAAACACACACACCCATGCCCGAGGGAGGACTCGAACCTCCGCCGGGACCAGCCGCACAGTCTATGACTGCAGCGCCCAAGACCGCTCGGCTAATCCCGCGCGGCAGAATCTGAACACATCATAAAAGAACAAGAAAGGCTGATGACACCAAATTTTATTGCAAACTTAACAAGAGAATTAGTTGCAGCAGATCAAACACAGATAATCATAACACAAAAATCGTGGTATAATCTCTAATGAAAGAAGAAAACACACCAGAGGAAGCCACAGCCAACAAGTTAAAATAAAAAGTAAAACAAAACAATGCCATACTAACAAGGGCAGACAATGGAAACATCACTATGATTATGAATGAAAAGGAATACGTAGATAAAACATTAGTGTTTCTGAAGAACAACAACATCACCAAACTGACCAGCTGGATATCAGAGAAACAGCCAAGAGACGCTAAAAAGCATCAAAAATACATTCTGAAAAGGCCAGATAAAGCGAATGACGCACAAAAACCCAGAGACGCCAACTCTAAAATCCCTGCCAAAGGTGAACAAGGAACATACCCCTTTAAAGCCAGCCATCGATTTCAGAAATGCTCCATCATACCACCTAGCCCAAAATATACACACAGTACCAAAGAACATATACACTTTTCAAAACAACAGAAACATAGAAAACTCAGTGCAACTAGTAGAAAGAATCAAGAGCATAGACACACCAGACACAGCAAGACTCATATCATTTGATGTCACATCAATGTACACTTGTATTCCAATAAATAAAACAAATAACAGCACCATTCAAAGACTAAAACAGCAAAGAAACACCCCAGTCTCACATAGTAATGAGCCAGCAATCACACTCAAGACCATAATAGCACAAAATTACTTTATGTTCAACAAAGAATTTTATTCTTGACATGAACTGCTGCCAATGGGATCACCAGTTAGTGGTCTACTAGCCAACATATTCATGAACGACCTAGAGAGCAGGATCTTCACACGCATTGTAAGACCAAAAAATACAAAGTCATTTACTGGCACTGATACGTCGATGACATAACATGCCTGATTGATGAACCGCACCCATATATAGAAGAGCTACACACGGAAATAAACAACTTACACACAAAAATTCACTTCACGTTAAAAACAGAAACAGACAAGACACTAAAATTCCTGGACCTCGCCATACGAGAAACGAACGACACCCATGATTTCACAATATTCAGGAGATCGACAACTACGATCACCACCATCCACATTCTGTCGAACAACACGGCGGCACAAAAGGAAGCAAGACTCGCATTCATGCTCCATGGATTCAACAAAAAACCCGCAAATAAACTATATCACAGACAGGAACTAAGCACAATAAAACATATAACAGAGGAGAATGGTTAGAAGCCCCACATGATAGAGAAATTAAACCAAGAAATTTGTAAACAAAAAAGGATCGAAAGCACAATGCACACACAAAGCCTTACACGACACAAAGGAGCACAACATACAAACAGTGACCACATACAAGGCACTACAGTACATCAACACACACACAAAACAAAATGGCACATACTGATCCACAATAAAAAAAATTGTCCACTGAATAGACAACTTATAGAAGGAACAGGGACTTCAAGTAGGCTCCAGGACAGACAGCACAACACAGAAAAAACTCGGAACGCAGGAGATATCCGCAAATAAATTCAACAGAACGCGAGTATATGAACTCACATGCAACACTTGTCAGCGATTATACACGGGACAAACTTGCAGGAACCGTAAAGCAAGAGACTGCGAACACCTCAGAGCCCTAACGGCTCATAATCACCACCCAACTACAACAGCAACAGATTTAAAAATACTGAAATCCAGCCACAACGTATACCACAGACTGACAATAGAACAGAACTTCCATATATTGAAGCAATTGCAGAAAACACTACACACTGTGAAGGCATATTATTTAACACATTAAAGAAACTTTACAGGAAAGGCAGCACAAACATCTAAAGGGGCGCCGGTCGGAGTGGCCGTGCGGTTCTAGGCGCTACAGTCTGCAGCCGAGCGACCGCTCCGGTCGCAGGATCGAATCCTGCCTCGGGCATGGATGTGTGTGGTGTCCTTAGGTTAGTTAGGTTTAATTAGTTCTAAGTTCCAGGCGACTGATGACCTCAGAAATTAAGTCGCATAGTGCTCAGAGCCATTTTTCTAAAGAGGCTTACACTCACTCACTCACACACACACACACACACACACACACACACACACACACACACACACACAAAGAGAGAGAGAGAGAGACAAAAAAAGTTAACAAATCTCAAATTCAGTACCAGACCTCTCTCGGGAACAAATGAACGCCGACGGGGTTACGAAACACAACATAATGCTTCCCACATTTTGCGAAATAAAAAGGTCTTTATAAAGAATGAAATTACTCAAAGTCCATTAATATGTGTATGCAGGGTCCTCGGAATGCAAAAGAAGAAGCATCAGTCACAACAAAAAGTGAGGAGTAACCGATACATACACAAAACGTTTTGACAAGCCAAATTGACGTTTCTTTTTCCATAATTGAAGGATGTTTTAATTCGCCCGTTTGGTTTGCAGACGACAAGCTGCCAGTGCAATATACGATACAGTTGGTCGTAAAAAACCATATTATGTAAAATCACGGTAAATAGCGTCCGCTCCCGGTTGCTGAGTGGTCAGCGCTACAGAATGTCAATCCTAAGGGCCGGAGTTCGATTCCCGGCTGAGTCGGAGACTTTTCTCCACTCAGGGACTGGGTGTTGTGTTGTCCTAATCATCATCATTGCATCCCCATCGACGCGCAAGTCGGCAAAGTGGCGACAAATCGAAAGACTAGCACACGGCGAACGGTCTACCTAACGGGAGGCCCAAGTCATACGACATTCACATTTATGGTAAAAAGTAGAACGAACAACTTTCTTTAGGCCTCACTTTGCTAAATTAGTTATAACCTATAATTTTTTCAAAAATGGTTCAAATGGCTCTGAGCACTATGGGACTTAACTTCTGAGGTCTTCGGTCCCCTAGACCTTAGAACTACTTAAACCTAACTAACCTAAGGACATCACACACATCCATGCCCGCAGCAGGATTCGAACCTGCGACCGTAGCGGTCGCGCGGTTCCAGACTGTAGCGCCTAGAACCGCACCGCCACTCCGGCCGGCAAAATATTTTCTTTTTTACATTTTTCAAGCAACAAAAGCCCACTGATAAGGCACAGAAGTGCTAAAGCATACTTGGGTAAAAAGAAGAAACAGTGTGTTTGCAAAAAGGCGAAACCGATGTCCCATAATGCTCTACCCTACAACCGGGACGCTATGATAACTGGTGCGCACAGCCCCGTTGCAAATTCTGATTCTGTAAGAATGTTTAAGAAGCACATGCACAGAGTCAGAGATACAGAGCCACTTTTCCCCAAAAGAAAAGGACACGAACACAGACAAACTTCGCCTTGTAAGTATCGGAAAATTACTGTACGACGCAAGTCCCAAAATGTTAGTGAATGCAAGTGTGTGGCAGGAAAGATAGTTACGGACCCATGCCTTTAAGCATTTTGTTACGTTGTTAAGGAATCTCCTGAGAAGAGTGTACTCAAAAATGTACTTTTTCATGAACTGAAATATCACACAATCGGCTGTGCTTGAAGATGCTACAGGAAAATAAACCCCAAGTTAATGATCTACCAACATTCTCGCTGACATTCTGTTCCAATCTATTACCGACGTATACTATTATTCAAAGGATGCGATGCAAGATGTCACCATATATTCCCGCTCTAAGCCAATGCTTTAATTATTCCCGCTTCAAACATGTCAGCAAGCATGACTAGAATCACCCTAGTTATTCTGAGTGGGACACTTCTCTCACTGATTTCAGGTCCGTTATGTTACCTGTAGTGGTGAGCGTTTTGCAACCGATCAGTCACGTGTAGAGTAACATAGGAGGGAACTCGGAACAGAACAGTAATTTTGTTTATTGCTCTCTGAGTGTACCCTATACAGCTAAGTACGTAAACAAATGATAACTACATACAACAAATTTAGAAAACGAACACTAATAATGATATAAAAACAAAGGAAAAAACAACTTGAAATAACATACTGAGATTACACAAACAAATTTGTTTACGTCAGTTAGTTCACATCTCTCTTCACGCTTCAGTGAGAAAGGAGTGAAGTGTTTTATACACTACAAAGTCTGCGGATGCAAATGGTGTGACCACAGATGTTGGTATCTGGTATTCCTTACAACTTTGGTGTCAGGCCCCACCGACTGATGCGTCCAAATAATATGTTATTCAGGTCTTCCATTTTTCCCGCAGCCACAAAGCTGATTGTTCCTATGCTTATGTGGTGTAGGTGTGGTGAGAAGTTACAGTGATTGAACCGTAACCGTCCTGTTGGGAGGTGGGTAATTGAAAACTTCGTGTGCACGTTAGTCCATGTTACCACGACCTGATTGCTAGTACCGTCGCTATTTACACATGCTATTTTCCTTTAGATGTCTGAGAAGCTTACCATTTTTATAGCGCTCATTCAGAATCTTTCTCCTGTAAACCGGTAATAGTCCCTCCGCTGAAGTGTGTGTATTATCTTGGCTACCTGAGGTTACCGCTCCTTTTGCAAGAGTGCAAGCGATCTCGTTTCCTATGACGTTATTGTACCTTTAAATCAAATACGTGGAAACACTGCAGCCATCCCTTTCTAGCCATTCCTTTGTAGCTGATTTACGTACCGTACAATAATAACCAGAGCTATCAGTAACAGTTACATCCACCAGCGCAGTTTCAGTTGTCTAAGATATCAAACTCCGCAACCCCATAAGAAGTAACGTAGTTTTGGGTAACTTACCGGCTGAATTCGGAGCACTTTAGATACATCACCCAGAATAACGCGCAATACTAGATAGACGACACACACTTCTACTGAAGACGCGACAGCGGTTTTGGGGCGCTGTTGTACTCTTATTGTATGATCAAGTTCCATACTTCTTATGTCGTTGATGTCCTCTTCGAATGCTCTTTCCAATCCGACATAAAAAGTATACGGTTGTATTTTGAAAAATTATCCAAGCGTGAGTAGGGCTCGCACACAGAGGGTTCTTTACAAACATAATTATGTAAATAATAGACAGTTTATTCCTTGCTGGTATTGAAGGTATAGATGATTTTTGCCTGTTATCGACATTGATACTGGCAAAATATCGGTGCCAGGGACTCTAAAACTTTCGAGAATGTTTTAATTTCAAATTTCAAGTCGGATAACAAATGACGAAAGAAATATTTTTTCGTGTGTTGTAATTACGATGCTTCGAATTTTTCCCTTTACTTGTACTGTGAAATCTTGCTTCTTACCAAATTTCATGATTATAGGTCAAAAGGAAGTACCCTATACGTTTTGATGAGTGAATTTTCGAGTATCAAATTACGTGACATAAATGACCCTATTGACTGCATTGATTTAGAAGCTTAAAACTTTTACACTGTTAAGGAACCATCGAGTTTAGTATGTGACATAAATTTGAACGTGATACTCCATACTGTTCTAGAGAAAAAGGCTTTTAAGGACAGACAAACAGACAGATGGATAAACTGATAAGAAATATTTTTTCGGTGTTATGTGATTACAAGTTGACAATTTTCGGATTTTTTCCCTAACTAGCTTCGCGCTACATTTCACGACTCTAGATCATTGCGAAGTACCATATAGGTTTTGATGAATGTGCTTTCGAGTATCAAACTTTGTGAAAGACACTATTTGATCAAAAGTATTCGGACATCTGGTTGAAAATGACTTAAAAATTCGAGGCGCCCTCCATCGGTAATGCTGGAATTCAGTATGGTGTTGACCCACCCTTAACCTTAGTGACAGCTTCCACTCTCGCAGGTATACGTACAGTCAGGTGCTGGAAGGTTTCTTGGGGAATGGCAGCCCATTTTTCACGGAGTGCTGCACTGAGGAGAGGTATCGATGTCGGTCGGTGACGCCTGGCAGGAAGTCGGCGTTCCAAAACATTCCAAATGTGTTCTGTAGGATTCAGGTCAGGGCTCTGTGCAGGTCAGTCCATTACAGCGATGTTATTGTCGTGTTAACACTCCGCCACAGGACGTGCATTATGAACAGGTGCTCGATCGTGTTGAAAGGTGCAATCGCCATCCCCGAATCGCTCTTCAACAGTGGGGAGCAAGAAAGTGCTTAAAACACCAATGTAGGCCTGTTCTGTGATACTGCCACGCAAAACAATAAGGGGTGCAGGCCCTCTCCATGAAAAACACGACCACACCATAACACCACAGCCTTCGAATTTTACTGCTGGCACTACACAAGCTGGCAGATGACGTTCACCTGGTATTCGCCATACCCACACCTTGCCATCGGATCGCCACATCGTGTACCGTGATTCGTCATTCCACACAACGTTTTTCCACTGTTCAATCGTCCAATGTTTACGCTCCTTACAGCAAGGGAGGCGTCGTTTCACATTTACCGCCGTGATGTGTGGCTTATGAGCAACTGCTCGACCATGAAATCCAAGTTTTCTCACGTCCCACTTAGCTGTCATGGTACTTGTTGTGGATCCTGACGCAGCCTGGAATTCCTATGTGGTACTCTGGATAGATGTCCGGCTATTACACATTACGACCCTCTACAGCTGTCTGAGGTCGTCAGTCAACAGACGATTCGGCCTATACGCTTTTGTGCTGTACGTCTCCCTTCACGTTTCCACTTCATTATCAATCGGAAACAGTGGACCTAGGGATGTTTAGGAGTGTGGAAACCTCGCGTACAGACGTATGACACAAGTGACACCCAGTCACCTGACCACGTTCGAAGCCCTTGAGTTCCGCGGAGCGCCCCATTCTGCTCTCTGATGATGTCTAATGACTACTGAGGTCGCTGATATGGAGTACCTGGCAGTAGGTGGCCGTATGTTTTTGGGGATGTACCGATACTTTTGATCGCACAGTGCAAATAGCCGATCTTTTGATTGAATTTATTTAGAAGCTTAAAAGTTTTTACACTGCTAAGGAACCTCAGATTTAAAGATGTGACATTAATTTAAACTGGCTGTGGCTACTCGTTCATGAGAAATGGGGCTCTTAACAGTCGAACCGACAAACAGGCAACAAAGCGATCCTATAAGCGTTCCATTTTTACAGACAGAAGCACGGAGCACTTAAAAAAAATGTAGCTTCCACAGAAAAGGAACACAGTTCCATTTACAAATCATAGAAAATAGTGTGTATTGCTACTGCTCATGAACTCTTTCCATACTCTAACGCACCTACAGTGTTGCCAGTTATGTTGATGTGTTGTTATGATCTGTTGTCAGCTACTATGTACTCTGATTGCTCTTCGATATTTTTAAAGTCGTGACATGTATTACCTACGCATAGGTGGCAGCCCTGCTCGGGCAATGGCCTGCGCTGCATTAGATTGTTAGCGTCAGCTGTGGACGCCAAAGCGACAGATAGGTTAGGGTCATCTCTGCGAGGGTGTAATAAGGCGATGTCTGAATAGAACGAACGCTAATGAAAATAGAGTGTCACAGATGTTTCTTGACGATGTAAAGAGCGTCCTTAGGTCATACCCCTTTGCGCAACAAGAAGTTGAAATTATTATTATCTACGTTAAAGTGATGGGGGTTACGTGCTAAAGCCAGTATTCCTGGGAATATCAGGAATAATACGCAATAGCTTAATACTTGTGCTGGGTATTGATCTACTTACGTTCCGTGCTTCGTAGCTGCGGGATACACGTAGGTACCCGATTGTGAGGGGCGATGTCTGTCAGCTAGCTGCCAGCCTTCAGTGGGCTGTTTGCTGCTGTTCAGCATGCTATTGTTTCCATACAACGACTACATTATTAACTAAAAGCGTTTGAAAAGATATCCTTGACCTTATTTTGTGAGGTTAGCCACTGTCACTGTGTTTCATCGTAACTCCTTTGCCCTACTTGCTTACAATCCACATTTTAGTTTCCTGTATTGCCTTTTGTCTTTTACTTCCAGCACTTCCGTAGAGCACCACTTCCTTTCTTTATCGAGATGTGTTTGGCCTGCCACAGAGCTAAATATCTCACCTCAGCAGCTTCTAACTTCTTCTTGCTTGATTTGTCTTTGTCCATTTCTCGCTGTCGTATCTTAACATGTGGATTATCAGAGCGTTACATAATTTTATTTGTGGGTTTTTCTAGGTACCTCACGCCCTCCTTCACCATTACTATCGCATTTATTTTGTAAGTAGGCTGTTTATGTTTTCTTATTGGCAAAGTTACGTAGCGCTCTGTATGAAAATCACTGGCTGTGCTGTGTGCCGTGTGTGGCTAGTTTGCATTGTTGTCGGCCATTGTAGTGTTGGGCTGTTGGCTGTTAACAGCGCGTAGCGTTGCGCAGTTGGAGGTGAGCCGCCAGCAGTGGTGGATGTGGGGAGAGAAATGGCGGAGTTTTGATATTTGTAAGAATGGATGTTATGAACTCCTATATATATTATGACTTTTGATGACTATTAAGGTAAATACATTGTTTGTTCTCTATCAAAATCTTTCATTTGCTAACTATGCCTATCAGTAGTTAGTGCCTTCCGTAGTTTGAATCTTTTATTTAGCTGGCAGTAGTGGCGCTCGATGTATTGCAGTAGTTCGAGTAACGAAGATTTCTGTGAGGTAAGTGATTTGTGAAAGGTATAGGTTAATGTTATAGTCAGGGCCATTCTTTTGTAGGGATTTTTGAAAGTCAGATTGCGTTGCGCTAAAAATATGTGTCAGTTTAAGCACAGTCTTGTATAATTTTTCTAAGGGGACGTTTCATAATTTGAACCACACATTCTCTGAAATTTTCTCACTTTACCGCTGATTCCATTTCCTCGCAGTAAGATCCGATATACCTCTTCGTAATTCATGAATAAAAAGAACGTTGAAAGGCTTTACAACCTTCCTTTGTAAATTAAGAACTCTATCACAGGTACAATGTCGGAGCAGGAACTATCCCCCCTAAAAGCGTCTTGTATTTATTAAATGTGCACCAAGAGGAGTTAGATTTATATTTCAGGATTTACTGTACATTTATTGGAGGTCATGTAGCGCACGAGAGGAATCGGATGTAAAGCATCCATATTTAAAAAACGCAATACACACAAATGCCTAAACTACCGTGGAGTAACGAAGCATACAAAATACATGCAAAAAATAGTGGCTTCTTTCGCTTTATCCACATTCCTAGACGTCACCAAAAGAGCCACGACGTTAGTGATGTGACTGGGGGAAGCCGAGATGACCGGCTTTGGTGGATCACTGATAGACTCATGGAGCGGCGGACGGGGTGAGCAGTGATCTACGGCTGTCAGCCGATGACACTGTGGTGTACGGGAAGGTGTCATCTTTGCATGACTTTAGGATGATACAAGATAGCTTAGACAAAATTTCTGGTTGGTGTGATGAATGGCAGCTAAGTGTAACTATAGCAAAATGTAATTTAACGTAGACGAGTAGGAAAAACAATCCAGTGATGTTCGAACACAGCGGTAGAAGTGAGCTGCTCTACACAGTCCCGTCGATTAAATATCGAGACATAACGCTGAAAAGCAGTATGAAACGGAACGACCGTGTAAGGACTGTGGTAGGGAAGTCGAATGGTCGGCTTCCGTTTATTGGGAGAACTTTCGAAAAATGTGGTTCATCTGTAAAGGAGATTGTTTACAGAACACTAATCAGACCCACTCTTAAGTACTGTTAGAGTGTTTGTGATACCAGTAAGGTTGGATTAAACAAAGACATCGGAGCATTTCAGAGCCGGGCTGATAGATTTGTTGCTGGTAGGTTCGATCGACAGGGAGATGCTTCGGGAATTCAAATATGAATTCCTGGAGGTAAGATGACGTTTTCGTTGAGTAACACTTTTGATAAAATTTAGATAAGCGGAGTCTGAAGCTGACTGCGAACGATTCGTGCCATTAACGTACAGTCTGCGCAAAGACCACGAAGATAAAAGGAAGTAGGGCTCGTAGGGATGTATATAGACAGTTGTTTTCCGTCGCTGTTTGCGGATGGAACAGGAAATTAAATGACTAGTAGTGTTGCAAGGTACCATCCATTGAGCAGAGTACAGGGTTATTACAAATGATTGAAGCGGTTTCACAGCTCTACAATAACTTTATTATTTGAGATATTTTCACAATGCTTTGCACACACGTACAAAAACTCAAAAAGTTTTTTTAGGCATTCACAAATGTTCGATATGTGCCCCTTTAGTGATTCGGCAGACATCAAGCCGATAATCAAGTTCCGCCCACACTCGGCGCAGCATATCCCCATCAATGAGTTCGAAAGCATCGTTGATGCGAGCTCGCAGTTCTGGCACGTTTCTTGGTAGAGGAGGTTTAAACACTGAATCTTTCACATAACCCCACAGAAATAAATCGCATGGGGTTAAGTCGGGAGAGCGTGGAGGCCATGACATGAATTGCTGATCATGATCTCCACCACGACCGATCCATCGGTTTTCCAATCTCCTGTTTAAGGAATGCCGAACATCATGATGGAAGTGCGGTGGAGCACCATCCTGTTGAAAGATGAAGTCGGCGCTGTCGGTCTCCACTTGTGGCATGAGCCAATTTTCCAGCATGTCCAGATACACGTGTCCTGTAACGTTTTTTTCGCAGAAGAAAAAGGGTCCGTAAACTTTAAACCGTGAGATTGCACAAAACACGTTAACTTTTGGTGAATTGCGAATTTGCTGCACGAATGCGTGAGGATTCTCTACCGCCCAGATTCGCACATTGTGTCTGTTCACTTCACCATTAAGAAAAAATGTTGCTTCATCACTGAAAACAAGTTTCGCACTGAACACATCCTCTTCCATGAGCTGTTGCAACCGCGCCGAAAATTGAAAGCGTTTGACTTTGTGATCGGGTGTCAGGGCTTGTAGCAATTGTAAACGGTAAGGCTTCTGCTGTAGCCTTTTCCGTAATATTTTCCAAACCGTCGGCTGTGGTACGTTTAGCTCCCTGCTTGCTTTATTCGTCGACTTCCGCGGGCTACGCGTGAAACTTTCCCGCACGCGTTCAACCGTTTCTTCGCTCACTGCAGGCCGACCCGTTGATTTCCCCTTACAGAGGCATCCAGAAGCTTTAAACTGCGCATACCATCGCCGAATGGAGTTAGCAGTTGGTGGATCTTTGTTGAACTTCGTCCTGAAGTGTCGTTGCACTGTTATGACTGACTGATGTGAGTGCATTGCAAGCACGACATACGCTTTCTCGGCTCCTGTCGCCATTTTGTCTCACTGCGCTCTCGAGCGCTCTGGCGGCATAAACCTGAGTGCGGCTTCAGCCGAACAAAACTTTATGAGTTTTTGTACGTATCTGTAGTGTGTCGTGACCATATGTCAATGAATGGAGCTACAGTGAATTTATGAAATCGCTTCAATCATTTGTAATAGCCCTGTATATAGAGGATGATTCAAGAAGATGGGCACAATTTCAGTTGGCTGCTCTATACATTATTCGTGCTCTATACATTGTACGTCAATGCAGTTAAGTATATTTGAAAGAGGATATTGTGAAGTCTTGAATACTACCGTTAGAGTTCCGCAACACTGTACTGTCGGCAGCGTATACCGCGTCACTTGTAAGCGGGATGGCTATTATGTAACACAAGATTTTTTTTGTATTTGTGACCACAGTACAAGCAACCGCGCTAAAGCGTGCATGTTGGCATAAGTGTAACGTTGGACCTACGGGGGACGTTCTCCTGCGCTAGCATGGAACCTGTGGGAGTAATCGAAGACACGCTGACAGCTCCGAGCCACCTCCATCCCTTCGTGCTTGATGTCTCCTCGACGGCGACGTCATCTTTCAGCAGTATGATTGTCCTTATGTGGGAGCCAGAATCGTGCTACAGTGGTTTGAAAAGCATTATAGTGAACTCACGTTGATATCCCGGTGACCTCGGTCGCGATCGGATGCCATCGCCGTGTACGCTGATCAATAGGCAAGTACATGACCTGTGCGAAAACATCTAATGCCGCCTACCTCCACGAATCGACCAACCAACTTTCGGATCACTGACATGCAGAATGAGTGATATATTTCGTTCCAAAGCTATTAAGCTGGTGGTCATGACGTATTGGCCCATCATTGTATACAGATGGCGGTAGTATCGCGCGCACAAGGTATAAAAGGGCAGTGCATTGACGAAACTGTCATCTGTACTTAGGTGTTCATGTGGAAAGGCTTCCGAAATGATTATAGCCGCACGATGGGAATAAATAGACTTTAATCACGGAATTGTAGCTGAAGCTAGACGCAAGGGACATTACATTTCGGATATCGTTAGGGAATTCAATATTCCGAGATCCACAGTGTCAAGAATACCAAATTTCAGGCATTACCTCTCATCCCGGACAACGGTGTTGCCGACTGCCTTCTCTTGACGACCTCGACTAGCGGCGTTTGAGTAGAGCTGTAGTGCTAATAGACAAGCAACCTTCCGTCAAATAACCGCAGAAGTCAGTGTGGGACGTATGACGAACGTATCCGTTAGGACAGTGCGGAGAAATCTGGCGTGAATGGGCTATGTCAGCAGACGACCAATGCGAGTGCTTTTGCTGACAGCACGACATCGATTGCAGCACCCCTCCTGGTCTTGTGAATACATTGGTTGAACCCTAGACGACTGAAACACCGTAACCTGGCCATATGAGTCCCGATTTCAGCTGTGATAGGGTCCCAGTATAGCAGAGACCCACGAAGCTACAGACGCAAGCGGTCAACAAGGCACTGTGCAAGACTCCGTAATGGTGTGGGCTGTGTTACATGGCGTGGACTGGATCCTCTGGTCCAACTGAACCGATCATTGTCTGGAAATGGCTATCTTCGGCTACCTGTAGGCCATTTTCAGCCATTTATGAACTTCATATTCCCAAACAGCTTTGGAATTTTTATGGATGACAATGCGCCGTGTCACCAGGCCACAGTTCTTCGCGACTGGTTTGAAGAACATTCTGGAGAATTCGATCAAAGGAAACGGCCACCCAGATCGGGCAACATGAATCGCGTCGTACATTTATGTGCCATAATCGAGGGGTCAGTTCGTGCAAAAACTCCTGCACCGGGAACATTTTCGTGAGTATGGACGGCTGTACAGGCAGCATGGATCAGTATTTCTGCAGGGGTCTTCCAACGACTTGTGGCGTCCACGCCACGTCGAGTTGCTGCACTACGCCCGGAAAAAGAAGGTCCAACTCAGTATTGGGAGGTTCAAAATGGTTCAAATGGCTCTAAGCACTATGGGACTTAACATCTGAGGTCATCAGTCCCCTAGACTTAGAACTACTTAAACCTAACTAACCTAAGGACATCACACACATCTATGCCCGAGGCAGGATTCGAACCTGCGACGGTAGCGGTCGTGCGGTTCCAGACTGAAGCGCCTAGAACCGCTCGGCCACACCGGGCGGCTATTAGGAGGTATCCCATGACTTTTGTCACCTCAGTATAAGACACGAGTTGGCTTGACAATGATTAAAACACAGGCGTTTCTTGTTGGGGCATGATCTTTTCACGAAATTTTAATTAATTTTTTGATTTCCACCTACGTAGGGAAAAAAACCCTCATCGTAATAAAATAGAGAAATCGGAGCTCGCACGATAAGATGTAAGTGTTCGTTTTTGCCGTTTGTTTTCGAGAATGAACGGTAGAAAAATAGTCTGAACGTGGTAGATGATCCATCTGCCAAGCTCTCAAGCTAGAGGATAGTCATGTAGATACAGATGTACATTCACACTACTGTTCGTGAAAAAATTCAGCACCAAGAAGAACACATGATTAGAATAAAGTTTATTCTGCCCGCCCGGTTAGCCGTTCGGTCTGACGCTCGGCTTTCCGGATTCGGAAGGAGCGCCTGGTCCCCAGCACGAATCCGCTCGGCGGACTTGCGTCAAGGTCCGGTGAGCCGGCCCGTATGTGGATGGTTTTTAGGCGGTTTTCCATATGCCTCGGCGAATGCGGTCTGGTTACGCTTATTCCGCCTCAGCTACACTATGTCGGCGATTGCTGCGCAAACAAGTTCTCCACGTACGCGTACACCATTACGGTACCACGCAAACTTAGGGGTTACACTCGACTGGTGTGAGACGTTCCCCAGCAAACTTAGGTGTTACACTCGTGTGGTGTGAGACGTTTCCTGGTGAGAGGGGGGGGGTGAAGGGGAGGGGTGGAGGGGGGTCCACCGGAGACCGAACCGCACAATAACCCTGGTTGGTTGGTTGGTTGTTTGGGGGAAGAGACCAAACAGCGAGGTTATCGGTCTCATAGGGTTAGGGAAGGATGGGGAAGGAAGTCGGCCGTGCCCTTTGAAAGGAACCATCCCGGCATTTGCCTGGAGCGATTTAGGTAAATCACGGAAAACCTAAATCAGGATGACCGGACGCGGGATTGAACCGTCGTCCTTCCGAATGCGAGTCCAGTGTGCTAACCACTGCGCCACCTCGCTCGGTCAATAACCCTGAAAGAGTGGTTCGGTGTGGGGCGGTGGATGGGTTAGGTGGACTGCGGCAGTCGTCGTGGGGTTGTGGACCACTGCGGCTGCGGCGGGGATGGAGCCTCTCCGTCGTTTCTAGGTCCCCGGTTAACATACAATACAAGTTTACTCCTCAGATTGGGGTCATGGCGATACATAAATGATTCGAATTACAGAACTGTATTGTACTTTGTCAGAATTCAGTATGGCGTAAAGCTGTCACATGCTGCCGCCATAGTCAAGAGCCTCCAGATATCGTGGCAAAGAATGGTTCAAAAATGGTTCAAATGGCTCTGAGCACTATGGGACTCAACTGCTGAGGTCATTAGTCCCCTAGAACTTAGAACTAGTTAAACCTAACTAACCTAAGGACATCACAAACATCCATGCCCGAGGCAGGATTCGAACCTGCGACCGTAGCGGTCTCGCGGTTCCAGACTGCAGAGCCTTTAGCCGCACGGCCACTTCGGCCGGCTGGCAAAGAATCAAAGAGATCCTGGATACGCTTTTGGGGAACACTCAGCCGCGTCATTTGTATTACCATCCACAAAACATTAGAACAAGTTGCTGTATGACCATATTTCAGACTTGTTTGATGGACGACTTGCCCTGCGTATGTGAAACCCAGTGAATCAGTCGCACACGTCATTCTTGGCAGAAGGCTCGCAAATTAATTGACACATGTGGCGAGGCTTTGGCCTGTTGAAATATGACAAGCGGAGTTGCCTGCAGGAGGGACAATGCCCCGGGCTCTTAAGACGCTCTCATTTTGCGGTTGCTCTTCAGACTGCCCTCTGTACGTAGGAAGAGTGATAGCATATTATAGCCCCAAACCATCACATTTGTCGTTCGTCAGCTATGCCACTCAACAATGCAGTGCCAAAAAGCTGTCACTACGGTACCACGTAACACATACGGCGCCGTCACTGTAAGGGAAGTTGAAGTGCGATACGTCCGAAATTAATAAATTTTGCTACTCAGCATTCCAGTGACGGCGTCCAAGGAGCCATAGCAGTCTGCAGCATTGGTGGATTCTGGACAATGGTAGCTAATGTGAATGCATATGTGCCACTAGTCCACTCCTCAGCATAAAGTGTTGAATCATCGATACAACATGTTCACAGAAATCGCAGCGCTGCTAGTGAAGTTAACGCTGTGGATGAAGCTGTTCCATCAGTTACGGTCTTGTAGATACGATGGTTGTCGTCCCACACTATGGTCACATTACATGGTCCAGTACCCGCCCATAGCTGTACACAGCCTCTGCTGACTACTGCTTCCACACAAACCGTTACTCTCTTAGCAGCGTGCCGTATACGAGCCGTAATGTCACGCTACGACAAACTCCTTTTCCGGAAGCCAGTCATTCTGTCCCGTTTGAGTTCATTCACATGTTTATACTGCACCCTTTGTCACTGACGAAGCGTACCGGAAGTTTCCTTCACGTTTCCACTTCGTTTGACAGCGTTGTAATAACAGGACATAGAGTAACACTGACCTGTCCCCTAGACACACAAAAGAGGGCATTGCTGGGCCTACATGCATGTCATCTCTCTGAAATCTCACATCTACATCTACATGTCTACTCTGCAAGTCACAGTTTAGTGCTTGGCAGCGGGTTCATCGAACCACCTTTACACTAATTCTCTATTATTTCACTCTCTGACAGCGCGCGGAAAAAAGAACACCTATATCTTCGAGTACGAGCTCTGCTTTCACTTATTTTCTTCTGATGATCGTTTCTCTCTATGTATATCAGCGTTAACATAATATTTTCGCGTTCAAAAGAGAAAGTTGATGATTGAAATTTCGTCAGAAGATCCCACCGCAACGAAAAACGCCTTTGTTTTAATGAGTTCCACCCCAAATCCTGTATCATATCTGTGACACTGTCTCCCCTCTTTCTCGACGATAAATGTGCTGCCCTTCTTTGAACTTTCTCGATGAACTTCGTTAGTCATAACTGGTGAGGTTCACACAATGCGCAGCAGTTTTCCAAAAGAGAAACGGACAAGCATAGTGTAGGCAGTCTCTTCAGTAGATCTGTTGCATCTTCTAAGTTTTCTGCCAATAAAATGAAGTCTTTGGTTCGCCTTCCCCACAACATTTTCTATGTGTCGTTTCCAATTTAAGTTGTTCGTACTTGTAATTCGTAGGTATCTAGCTGAATTTATGGCCTTTAGATTTGAATGATTTATCGTGTAACCGAAGTTTAACGGTTTCTTTTTAGTACTTATCTGGATGACTTCACACTTTTCATTATTTAGGGACACTTGCCAATCTTCGCACCACACGTAAATCTTTTCTATGTCGTTTTGCAATTTCTTTTTATGTTCTGGTGACTTCATTAGTCGATAAACGACAGCGTCATCTGTATACAACCTAAGGCGGCTGCTCATATTATGCCCTAAATCGTTTACGTATATCAGGAACAGCAGAAGGCATATAGCACTACCTTGGGGAACGCCAGGAATGCTTCTGTTTCACTCGATGACTTTCCGTCAATTACTACGAACTGTGACCTCTGTGGCAGGAAATCGCGAATCCAGTTGCACAACTGGGACGATATTCCATAAGCATGCAATTTCACAACAAGCCGCTTATGTGGTACAATGTGAAAAGACGTGTGAAAAACTAGAAGTACGGAATCAATTTGAAAACCCTTATCGATAGCGCTCAACCCTTCGTGTGAGTAAAGAGCTAGCTGCGTTTCTTAAGAACGATGTTTTCTAAATTCATGTTGACTATGTGTCAATAGACCGTTCTCTTCGAGGTGTTTCATAATGTTCGAACACAATATAAGTTCCAGAATCCTACTACATGTAGTCCAACTACCTTTCTTGAATATTGAGGGTTGAATAACACTTAGGCGGTTTTTTATTCTACTGATTTTTATTTGTATGAACTAGTATTCGGCTTATTAGGCCATCTTCAGGTAACTACTGGCTATTGTTTACAAAGAGCTTGTGTTCTTATGAACCAAACATTCTGGACTGAGATACAACGGACCTACATACGATCTTTAGTTGTGGTATTGTCTTCGGAATTGTCAAACGGCTCTTTTGACTTTTTGTTCTGTAAAACTGTTCTTTAATATAATAAATCACATTTTATGGTTTGTCAGTACCACGTATGACCACAATTAGAAATATTTAGAATACACATTGTTACAAAATTACAATTTTTTGGTATGTGTTGTGAACAGTTGCACTGGACACTAATTGTTGGTTGTACAATAGCGATGTTTTCTTTGGGGGTTACATTTTGTTATTAGAAAAATTGTACATTAATAAATACCAAACATTACATTGTTACAGTTGAGTTACAGTTAGGAATGTAAACACATAATGGATATTACTTTATATTGGGGAGTGAATTTGTTCACTGTTGGGACAAATGGTTCAAATGGCTCTGAGCACTATGGGACTTAAAGCTGTGGTCATCAGTCCCCTAGAACGTAGAACTACTTAAACCTAACTAACCTAAGGACATCACACACATCCATGCCCGAGGCAGGATTCGAACCTGCGACCGTAGCAGTCGCGCGGTTCCGGACTGTGCGCCTAGAACCGCGAGACCACCGCGGCCGGCTACTGTCGGGACACTTTGTGGTTAGTAGCAGTTTTACTGTATCGTGTAAAGTTTAAGAGTGGTGATGTGTTCAGTTGCAATTGGTCATTTAGAACCAGCTGGGGGTTTACGCCTAAGTGTTTGTTAATTTCAAGTGCTTCTAGCAGGCTGACTTTTCTGCCTTTGTTGGCTGTATGTAACACTTACGTGTGTGTTAGATATTTGTGTCCTTCTTTGAGCACATGTTCAGCAAAGGTGGAGTCCGATTTATTTAATCTCCAGCTGCGTTCATGTTCAGTCAACCTTGTTGATATGGCCCAGCCCGTCTGACCAATGTACAGTTTATTGCAGTCAGTGCTGGTTATTTTGTAGACCCCACTGTTGCTTAGTTTATGTGTTTTGTCCTTGCTGTTGAATATGAGATTAGTGCCTCTTACATAAACTGATGTTTTATGGTTTTGGGATATCAGTGTATTGGCTAGTTTGTCTGATAGCTTACCTAGATATGGAATAGTACACCAGTTGGTTTTTGGTGTGCTGAATATTGTTACGACCTGTGCAACTTTCCAGTTTTAGGGTACAGATCTTTCGACGAGCGAGCTGTTGTGCATAATTGTTAGTTATGGGGCTGTAGCATTAGCATACTCTGAAAGGAACCTCATTGGTATACAGTCTGGAGCGGAAGACTTGCTTCTATTAAGTGATTTAAGTGGCTTCACTGCTCCAAGGATGTCTACTTCCAGGTTACTCATCTACATCTACATCTACATCTATACTCCGCAAGCCACCCAACGGTGTGTGGCGGAGGGCACTTTACGTGCCACTGTCATTACCTCCCTTTCCTGTTCCAGTCGCGTATGGTTCGCGGGAAGAACGACTGCCGGAAAGCCTCCGTGCGCGCTCGAATCTCTCTAATTTTACATTCGTGATCTCCTCGGGAGGTATAAGTAGAGGGAAGCAATATATTCGATACCTCATCCAGAAACGCACCCTCTCGAAACCTGGCGAGCAAGCTACACCGCGATGCAGAGCGCCTCTCTTGCAGAGTCTGCCACTTGAGTTTATTAAACATCTCCGTAACGCTATCACGGTTACGAAATAACCCTGTGACGAAACGCGCCGCTCTTCTTTGGATCTTCTCTATCTGCTTTGTCAACCCGACCTGGTACGGATCCCACACGGATGAGCAATACTCAAGTATAGGTCGAACGAGTGTTTTGTAAGCCACCTCTTTTGTTGATGGACTACATTTTCTAAGGACTCTTCCAATGAATCTCAACCTGGCACTCGCCTTACCAACAGTTAATTTTATATGGTCATTCCACTTCAAATCGTTCCGTACGCATACTCCCAGATATTTTACAGAAGTAAATGCTACCAGTGTTTGTTCCGCTATCATATAATCATACAATAAAGGATCCTTCTTTCTATGTATTCGCAATACATTACATTTGTCTATGTTAAGGGTCAGTTGCCACTCCCTGCACCAAGCGCCTATCCGCTGCAGATCTTCCTGTATTTCGCTGCAATTTTCTAACGCTGCAACCTCTCTGTATACTGCAGCATCATCCGCGAAAAGCCGCATGGAACTTCCGACACTATCTACTAGGTCATTTATATATATTGTGAGAATGTTGGTAGCTGTTCTTGATTCGAATTCTGGATTATTAATCACTTATTAAGATTCCATCGTTCTACTCATTTTCCGGTTTTGGAGTGATTTAGACCATTAATTCGCGGTGTTGCAATTTTCACAGACAGTAGCGTAGAATTCTGACAGATTTGATTTCTGGCGCATGTGCATTTCCCCCGCTGTGTCGTGTTGTTTCGGTGCCCGCTCTTTCCCGCCCTGAGTGACCGTCGCTGTTTCCAGAGGGAGACGGTTCCCTGGAGAGGCCGCGGCACGCCCTCGCTGTCGCCGGTGTGGCGACGGGGACCACTGTGCGCTGCGCGCCGTATCGAGCCGGAGCCGCCGCCGCGGCGCGCTCGGCAAATCCCGGCCGGGACATTTAGCACGCTCTCATTAGGCGCGCTAGCCCGCTGTAAGTAGCGTTTAACTTGTTTTAAACACTTCCCCCGCCAGAGATTTGCGAACTGCGCTTAGGCCGTGAAGTTGTTTAGATCCCCTCCGGCCAGGCCCGGCCCGTGCACGCGTCTGCAAGTTGCCTAATTACCTGCGACTATCGGCGCACCGTATCTCGGGCGCTTCACTGGCCACGGGCGTTTTTTTCCTCCGGTTTGCGTAAACCTTCTTTCCTCTGGCATTAAACTCGTGTTTTCACTTTCGTTCTTTGTCCCGTCCGTACCGCCAGTGGTGTCTGCCGTTTAGCACCTGTTTTCTGATTTGTTTCTTGTCTGAATCGCATGATGTGTTATTACTTAAAGCAGGTTGCAAGAGATTGCCAAAATCATTCTTAGGATGTTTTTCGTCTCTATATCGTTAAACGAAGAGTGTAGATCCTGACAAGTGTGAATATGACTGAACTATCAGACTCCCAAATCCGCACTGTTGTTTAATGAAGAAAATACTAGCTTACGGAGTATCTGACCAGATTTGTAAATGGATCGAAGACATCCTTCCAGGTACATGTAATCACATCGCTCTTAACTGAACAAAATCGACAACTTTAAAGTTGATTTCAGGACTACCCAGGGAAGTGTGATGTGACCATTAATGATATAATTATATACCGAAGCAAAAAAAAAAAAAAAATTTGCAACACCAATAAGGAGCAGTGCGACGTAAACGAAAGTTGGTAGGGTTATTTCTATATCTACATCGACTAAAAGCGGTGGCTCGGTTTTTTTCAGGTTACTATTCCTAGCTGTAGGGGCTGTGATTTTTGATATTTTTTGTCTAAACCAGCAACGTAAAACAGAGGCCACTACTTCCACCGCATCAAGTGGATTTAGTGCTCACGTACTCACACTGAGCCGTGAACACTTCCCGGTTTATCAATGGGGAATAATTGAACCTGATCACCACTGTTATCGGTGCTATCCGTGCACTGGTCGTGCCAGGCGCGCGGTATTGAATCTTTATACTATCGTTAATGGCGCGAAACCTGCACGACCTTATAGCAACCGTTGTAGTTCTGCATTATTCTGTTACACTAGCGATGAGTTCACGTAATGAAAGAGAGAGAAGGTAAGATTAACGGACTCCTTTATTAAACAGTTGAGAATCGAACAATAATACAACCAAATGGAGCTGGGGATAAGAAAGATTCGAGTTCAGCAGCCTGTCCCAACGTACGTTCATAACAAGCCACGATAGCAGGAAGAAAGGAATTTTAGTAACGATCGCCGTATTATCAAATGGGGACCAATTTCCTAAACGAAGAGGTTGCAGGCATGCAACGACCACCACCAGGAATCAGCCAAAGACTTAAGAAGATGCTACTGTGCGTGAATCGCTAGGTAGCCTCCCGTACTAAAGCAATAAAACCCGCAAGACGCGAAACTATTCACACTGACCTATCAGGTTCCCTCTGGGCCGCAGGACGCGAATCTACAGTGCACGTCGGCGCTCATGCTTACCGAACTTCATCTCCTGGAAGCGGCACCTCCGGCCTCAGGCCTTTGTCCACCACCCATCCGCGGAGGGCGGTTGGCGCCCGCCCGCGAAAAACCGGCGCGCACCTGAACTAGCCAATCATAGGGCCGGAATTTCACAGGGAGGCGACATCGCGACGTTAAAATTGAACAGAAATACCGTTTACAAGGTTGGTAAGGCAGGTTGGGGAACTGAGAACAGGAGAAACTTTGGCCGCTACTGAATGTTCAAACGACACCACGTGCTACCCTGGCGATCGGAAAAGGGATCTGCCCTCGCCCATAAATAAAGAAAATTCCCGGCGCCAAGCTCCTCTCGCAGATCAGTGTGAGACAAACTGTAAAAATCGTCAAATAAATCAGGCAACCCATGGAAATTATTAATATTGCCGGAATTATTATTTTACCGAATACCAGAATGCTGGGATTAGAAATATGAAATACGAGCACGAACGAAGTGCACGTCTTTCACGACTATTGTTCAAATTTCTCGACACTGGCATAATAGTGGCGCTAGTAGCGCCACTGAGAGGATGCAAATCTAAGAGGATGCAAATCATGTTTCCTTTACATACTCGCTGTAACGGTCGTGAGCGTTAGCCACCATTGAGATTGGACGTTGTGAGTTGACGTTAGTCAAGAATGCCTCTAAGACGACAAAGACAGTATTATGAACACCTCACTGAGTTTGAATGAGGTCGTGTAATAGGGCTAAGAGAAGCTGAATGTTCCTTCTGCGATATTGCAGTATGACTCGGCAGGAATGCAGCCACTGCACATGTCTGCTGACAGCAGTGGTCACACCAATGTACAGCCACAAGAAGACCGGGCTCCGGACGGATACGTGGCACTACCGTGAGGGGAGACCATCGTGTACAGCGTATTCTTGTCACATCGTACTTTATCTGTAACAGCAATCGGAGCAGCACTTAACAACATAGCGACACAAAGATCTGTTACAATACGGTTACTACAACGACAGTCCGCCGCTGGTAGCTGATTGGTCAGCGGGATGGAATGTCATACTCAACAGCCCGGGTTCGATTCCCGGCTGGGTCCCTCAGTCCGGCCTTTTCTATCGTCAAAGGTACTCACTTGGGTATAAACATTCGGGTTTTATCAACGTGTTGTAGTCCATGAATTTAGTTTTTATTAATATAGCTCTTGACGTGCATACAGCATGCGTCCTAGAAAAAGCAGCAGCCATCATCTCTCTCCTACTTCTCTTTCACTATTTATCATTTGCACTGTTTCACCGTTGAATCTGAAACTGTCCGCTTTTTCTACTCTGTTGTTCGGACGTTCGTTATGTACATTGTTTTCTCAAAATAATAAAATTGGGGACTTGCTTTTTCTTTTTGTTCCTTCAGCGTGTTTACCAGTTTCACAGCTGTCTCTCTGTTTCTTGATAGGATAGCCAGATCATCGGCGAATGCAAAGCAGTTGACTCTAACACCATTCTCTGAACCTCATTAATGGATTTATTTAATATATCTGTTCATTTAGCCCTTCATTTACCATAATTGTGAGAGAAATAAAATCAGGGTTGAAAATTTTTAATTTAATACATGATGAACTGTTGCTGAATTAATAGCAAATTATTTTATTTAAAAATGATGCAAAGTCATTAAAATCCATAAAATTTTCAAGGACTTATAAGTCCCGACAGAATTCAAAAATGTTCAAATGTGTGTGAAATCTTATGGGACTTAACTGCTAAGGTCATCAGTCCCTAAGCTTACACGCTACTTAGGTTAAATTATCCTAAGGACAAACACACACACACATGCCCGAGAGAGTACTCGATCCTCCGCCGTGACCAGCCGCACAGTCCATGAGACCGCTCGGCTAATCCCGCACGGCCCCGGCAGAAAAATGCAAGTGAAGTGCATTAAGGGACTGAGACGTTCCAAAAGAATAATAGAGCTAAGATTATTGCTTCTGGTGATACTTGTAAAAGCAGTTCCTTTTTTCATTAATACTCAAAAAATATTACGCTTTGTGAACTTTGAACGGGGTCTAGATTCCATCTTTATAGATGATATAATTATACTTATGCCTCTTCAGCTGAAAATGTTGGTACGTAAGATCCTGTATTCTGAAAACGTACGTCGTTTGGTACCGAAAGTACTGTGTTTCTTCTCCTTCAAGTGGAAAGAAGACAATTTTGATCGTCTTGAGTCTTCTCCGTTTCTTGGACATTGGATTTCCAAGTGTGAGTAGTCCAACCATCAATGGAAGTTTCCTTTTTACGTCACTGCATGAAGTATTAAGAATTCACAAGCGACATTTCCACGGTTGCGTAGAATGATTTTTTGCTTTCTGTCTATTTCATAAAGAGACCTCACCGTGTCGGCTTTATCCACGCTACTCATGTTCATTATAATCTTTTACAAGTGTCAGTGTCCCATTTCAGTCTTTGTTCGATCTTTCTGAGTTCTGGATACACTCCATACGTCCTTTCCCTGATAATTTGAAAGAATATGAAGTGCTAGCACATACATGAAAAGGAAAAGTTTGAACATTTTCTTCATTATATGCTTCTTCCTCGTTAGCACTTAGTTTAGGTTCTGTAATGCTTACTGAAGTACTAGCACCTGCATGAAGTATTAAGAATTCACAAGCGACATTTCCACGGCTGCGTAGAATGATTTTTTGCTTTCTGTCTATTTCATAAAGAGACCTCACCGTGTCGGCTTTATCCACGCTACTCATGTTCATTATAATCTTTTACAAGTGTCAGTGTCCCATTTCAGTCTTTGTTCGATCTTCCTGAGTTCTGGATACACTCCATACGTCCTTTCCCTGATAATTTGAAAGAATATGAAGTGCTAGCACATACATGAAAAGGAAAAGTTTGAACATTTTCTTCATTATATGCTTCTTCCTCGTTAGCACTTAGTTTAGGTTCTGTAATGCTTACTGAAGTACTAGCACACGCCTGAAGAGATTTTGCGTTATTATTCTGCGGAGTACAACGATTCACTTCATCTTCGCTATCATCAATATATTCAGAGGGTTATCAGTGTCATGTGGAAAATTTTCCAGTTAACTAAGAATTCTTTTGTCTGTAAGACCTCTTCTGTAATAGTCTGAAATAAAACAAAATCTTCCTAAGTTTACTAGTGTTTAACAAGTCAAACATTATATCTACTGATTTTCTTATAAAATGAAATGCTATATTGTCCTCAGTAAAGATATACCTTTGTTTAAGAAAAGGTCTTGAAAGCTATAAACAACAAAGATAAGTAACCAAAATTCAATACAACCTCGACTTGTGAAGCCACCGCCCTGGACCAAGTAATATTATAACCGAATATGACGACATCCGGCATAGGAAGCACAGACTGTATGGAATGGGACCTTTCGCTCCGTAAAGGTCTTACGGGGTGTTGAGGTACAGCAGTCCACGTAGAATCTGCCGGCACTCGTCAGTCGCGCCAGCAAAGAAATGGTTAAGTCTGTCATATGACTATTGTTTGTATAGCATTCTAATCTCCTCAACTGTTCTTAATTTCCATTTGTGGCTCTATCATAATCACAGTGATTAAGCCAGGCACCAAGGTTATTTCTCCTACAAGTACGAGGTTAAGCCGTTGCCTGCATCGCTTTCTGTACTGGAATCTTTAAGACGGGTGACCATTTTAGTCGAGAGCAGACAGCACCAAGAGGGGGAAGTTATTACAGTCAGACTAGGGTGGAACATTCCCACAAGTTTCCAAGATCAGCCAGCACCAAACATATCTACTACCTATCCTAACTTACGGGCCAGAAGCAGCAACAGTTTTTAGATCGAATAAGAGCCATCTAGAGGCAACAAAAATGAAATATCTCTTTTCAGGCACCAACAGAATAAAAAATTGGTAAACTAAGGAAAGAGAGTAACCGAGAACAGCTAGTATTTGGAAGAAGCCTGCTGGAGAGCCTTGAACTGAAGCGGCAGCTGTAATACGGAAGAATGAAGAGGATGGCTCCTCACAGCAACGCTCACGTTTACCGCGACCATAACGTCACAGGAAGATTGCAGGAGGAAGACCTCGTGATAGAAGAAGCCATCTTAACGAATCTAGACATTCGGGTTTGCAACTGGCACCATACAAACTAGCGACAGCTACAAAAGGACAGCCGGCCGGTGTGGCCGAGCAGTTCTAGGCGCTTCAGTCTGGAACCGCGCGACCGCTACGGCCGCAGGTTCGAATCCTGCCTCGGTCATAGATGTGTGTGATCTCCTTGGGTTAGTTAGGTTTAAATAGTTTTAAGCTCTACGGGACTGATGACCTCAGATGTTAAGTCCCATAATGCTCAGAGCCATTTGATTTTTGAACAAAAGGAAAGTCAGAAGAAATCTGTCTAATATCGCACCCGTCTTGTTGGAGCGTAAAGTTGATGATGGTAGTGACCCTTCTTTTCTGTACGCTGTCATGTACTTCATAATAGTGCATTGACATTCCTTAACCACTCTTCACCAAAAGAAAACAGTGTGACTTACAACGATTCTCTTGTTGTTCCTCAAATAACTTCCCAACATTCCCATGTTAACAGGACTAGTCCGTTACAATTCCAACAGGGCTCAGAAACATTCCAAGATATTTAACTTCATTTTCGTTGACACTGATATTGCTGATGCGTTTCATTTCATGTCGTACCGTTCCTAAACAATATACAGGGTGTTACAAAAAGGTACTGCCAAACTTTCAGGAAACATTCCTCACACACAACTAAAGAAAAGGTGTTATGTGGACACGTGTCCAGAAACGCTTAATTTCCATGTTAGAGCTCATTTTAGTTTCGTCAGTATGTACTGTACTTTCTCAATTCACCGCCAGTTGGCCCAATTGAAGGAAGGTAATGTTGACTTCGGTGCTTGTGTTGACATGCGACTCATTGCTCCACAGTACTAGCATCAAGCACATCAGTACGTAGCATCAACAGGTTAGTGTTCATCACGAACGTGGTTTTGCAGTCAGTGCAATGTTTACAAATGCGGAGTTGGCAGATGACCATTTGATGTATGGATTAGCACGGGGCAATAGCCGTGGCGCGGTACGTTTGTATCGAGACAGATTTCCAGAACGAAGGTGTCCCGACAGGAAGACGTTCGAAGCAATTGATCGGCGTCTTAGGGAGCACGGAACATTCCAGCCTGTGACTCGCGACTGGGGAAGACCTAGAACGACGAGGACAACTGCAATGGTCGAGGCAATTCTTCGTGCAGTTGACGATAACCCTAATGTCAGCGTCTATGGAGAGTGCTACGGGAGAACCAGTTGTTTCTGTAGCATGTACAGCGTGTGCAGGCACTATCAGCAGCTGATTGACCTCCACGGGTATACTTCTGCGAATGGTTCATCCAACAATATGTCAATCCTCATTTCAGTGCAAACGTTCTCTTTACGGATGAGGCTTCATTCCAACGTGATCAGATTGTAAATTTTCACTATCAACACGTGTGGCTGACGAGAATCCGCACGCAATTGTGCAATCACGTCATCAACACAGATTTTCTGTGAACGTTTGGGCAGGCATTGTTGGTGATGTCTTGATTGGGCCCCATGTTCTTCCACCTACGCTCAATGGAGCACGTTATCATGATTTCATACGGGATACTCTACTTGTGCTGCTAGAACATGTGCCTTTACAAGTACGACACAACATGTGGTTCATGCAGGATGGAGCTCCTGCACATTTCAGTCGAACTGTTCGTACGCTTCTCAACAACAGATTCGGTGACCGATGGATTCATAGAAGCGGACCATTTCCATGGCCTCCACGCTCTCCTGACCTCAACGCTCTTGACTTTCATTTATGGGGGCATTTGAAAGCTCTTGTCTACGCAACCCCGGTACCAAATGTAGAGACTCTTCGTGCTCGCATTGTGGACGGCTGTGATACAATACGCCGTTCTCCAGGGCTGCATCAGCGCATCAGGGATTCCATGTGACGGAGGGTGGATGCTTGTATCCTCGCTAACGGAGGACATTTTGAACATTTCCTGTAACAAAGTGTTTGAAGTCACGCTGGTACGTTCTGTTGCTGTGTGTTTCCATTCCATGATTAATGTGATTTGAAGAGAAGTAATAAAATGAGCTCTAACATGGAAAGTAAGCGTTTCCGGACACATGTCCACATAACATATTTTCTTTCTTTGTGTGTGAGGAATGTTTCCTGAAAGTTTGGCCGTACCTTTTTGTAACACCCTGTATAGTTGCTTTGACAGACGAGAGCTTTATAATTAAAGCTATAATGCTTTGTTGTCCGGGCTTTGTTTTCCAGATTATGTCCCGTCCCAATTATTGTCATTTAGGATGACATTCCATTTCACTGAAACGAGTGGAATTCTTTTCCAGTTCACTCCAGATTTCGATACAATTATCACTCTGTAATATTAATCTGTAAAATTAGCATCGAAGCCCACTGTCAGGCAAAACGTCCGATAGCTGTTCTTCCCGATCGTTTCGAGCCTTATATCTTGTACTGACTCTTCTCCTGAGAGTCATTGCTACACTTTTTATCTTCATAGTGACTGGGTCCGTACACAGCCAGCTATCGCGGGCAGCTAATGTCAGCGACCTAGCAGTTGAACTCAGTGCAAGGACTGACTTCCTGAGCTGCGATATTGCCCGCTTCGCAGAACTGTGGAGAGGACAAGAACAACGACAGAACGCGGGACAAACCGGATCCCGGTCTGACGTCTTGTCCCGAGACAGGTTTCCTCTCCTGTCTAGACTAGTACAGCACCTCTGCACCGTTTCTCCTCAAACGAACGTCAAACAGTTGCACGAGACAGCTCAGCTCTTCAGTATTGTGGTCACCGCATACTTCCAGCCCCCAAGGCGAACTGTCAAGGGCATTATCACTGATCAGACGCTTAGTACGTTACTCGTCTTCAACTCAAAAGGAAGTATAAACTGACAAGGAGAAAGCAAGTGGAAGCAGTAGAAGAATAAGTATGTGATATACAGCTACCAACTACTAAGGTGAAACTACCTTAATTCCTTTAATTTATCTTGCGGCAAGAGCTCAACCTCAATAGAGCTTTCCTGTATAATGTTAATAGTTAGTATCGGGTGGTTATCATTAAAGTGCAGCTACTCATGGAGTTCAGATATGGGCTGTAACTATGGTACGGTAGAAAAATTTGATAGATACGCTAATGCATCAATGTGGAACCCATTTACACTGGAAAATATTAGTTCCAATTTTGGCCACCAGGTGCAAATCTGGCGCTGTACAGCATCTAGTCGATGTCTCAGGTGTTCATACTGAACAAACTGTGTAAGCGTCAGTTAATAATAAAATCAACGTCATGACTTTCTCACTTATATGACCTTTTCTGCCACGTCCCGTTCCTAATCCATAATAATCCATTACAGATGGAAACATTTTCATATGTCTTTCTTGTATTCACAGTGCCAGATTTGCACATGGTGGCTAAAATTGCAATTAACTTTTTTCCCCAGCGTAAATCGGCTCCGCATCAACGCATTAGAAATCTACCAAGTGTGCTTGACATATGCTAATTACAGGGCTGTTACAAATGATTGAAGCGATTTCATAAATTCACTGTAGCTCCATTCATTGACATATGGTCACGACACACTACAGATACGTAGAAAAACTCATAAAGTTTTGTTCGGCTGAAGCCGCACTTCAGGTTTCTGCCGTCAGAGCGCTCGAGAGCGCAGTGAGACAAAATGGCGACAGGAGCCGAGAAAGCGTATGTCGTGCTTGAAATGCACTCACATCAGTCAGTCATAACAGTGCAACGGCACTTCAGGACGAAGTTCAACAAAGATCCACCAACTGCTAACTCCATTCGGCGATGGTATGCGCAGTTTAAAGCTTCTGGATGCCTCTGTAAGGGGAAATCAACGGGTCGGCCTGCAGTGAGCGAAGAAACGGTTGAACGCGTGCGGGCAAGTTTCACGCGTAGCCCGCGGAAAATTGGCTCATGCCAGAACTGGAGACCGACAGCGCCGACTTCATCTTTCAACTGGATGGTTCTCCACCGCACTTCCATCATGATGTTCGGCATATCTTAAACAGGAGATTGGAAAACCGATGGATCGGTCGTGGTGGAGATCACGATCAGCAATTCATGTCATGGCCTCCACGCTCTCCCGACTTAACCCCATGCGATTTCTTTCTGTGGGGTTATATGAAAGATTCAGTGTTTAAACCCCCTCTACCAAGAAACGTGCCAGAACTGCGAGCTCGCATCAACGATGCTTTCGAACTCATTGATGGGGACATGCTGCGCCGAGTGTGGGAGGAACTTGATTATCGGCTTGATGTCTGCCGAATCACTAAAGGGGCACATATCGAACATTTGTGAATGCCTAAAAAACTTTTTGAGTTTTTGTATGTGTGTGCAAAGCATTGTGGAAATATCTCAAATAATAAAGTTATTGTAGAGCTGTGAAATCGCTTCAATCATTTGTAATAACCCTGTACAGTCCACGCTAGACTTCTGTGAGTAGGTGCACTTTAATTAAAACCACTTGGAATATTACTGTAGATATTTTCACAGTTAAGGACGTGAAAACACAAAATAATGGGTAACAATATGTTTTTAAAAGCATATTTGAGGACATGATGTAAAGTCATCCCTCCGAATTTTTTATTCTGTTCTCAATATCGATTGATGTAGTACATGTCATGCATACTGCGTGTTAGACTTTTCCGCTTTGCTGAAAGTTGCAACTCTCCGGCGCTAGAGGGCTCCGAATTGTAGCGTGCAACATAGCGGTGTCTGACGTAACTATACCGGTGTACTTTCGAGACCCTCATAAAACTGAAAGCATGAATTCGAAAGAGTTCGTCCACATATGGGGAACCCTCTTCTTCAGCATGACAATGTCAGGCCACACGACTAGCGCTGCAACATCTGCAACAATCCGACGCCTTGTCATCGATCATCCTCGTTAGGCCCGTCTTGGCCGCATCCGATTTCCATCTGTTTCCAAACTTTAACACCATCGAGGACTTCACCTTGATAGTAATGGGGCGATGCAAGCAGAGGTAAAGTTGTGACTCCGTCAACAAAATCAAACATTCTAACAATGACGGTATCAAGAAACTGGTCTCACGCTGGGAGAAATGTCTTAGTCACCAGGGCAACTATGTTGAGCTGTAAGTATGTAGCTATGAGGAATGAAAATATAGAACTTTGATCAAGTTTGTTTTATTTAAAAAGCCTTAAAAGCTTTCAGATAAAAATTCCAAGGAATTGCTTTTCCTCGCGCCCTCGAACTAATTAAAGTGCTCTAATAAAGAGTCATGAATGTACGAACAGAAGAATTTCACGCTAATTCTGTAATTTTTACGTCATAATGTGACAGACAGTTTACTTAAAAACGTGTCCAATGCCTTAAGCGACGAACTCAGATACTTATTGCAAAAGGAAAAAAAGGGGCACTTGTAGTATACAAGTGAATAGTTAATTATGTTTCAAGTCAGTTATGTACAAAAGAACGGAATACTGTACATAGGAGTCATTCTGTGGATCTGAAACTTTCAATGTGAGCTTAAAACGAGCGTGCAACCTGTGTTTATAAATTTTAATTATCTATATTGCTTTGCAAGTACATTAAATTCAATTTACTCTAAATGGGACAAGCGGTAAGATACGAATAAAAATAAAGTTATTTTTGTCACTTTTGAAATACAGATCTTCCCTAAGTAACTAAAAGATTGTTGTTGTTGTTGTGGTCTTCAGTCGTGAGACTGGTTTGATGCAGCTCTCCATGCTACTCTATCCTGTGCAAGCTTCTTCATCTCCCAGTACCTACTGCAACCTACATCCTTCTGAATCTGCTTAGTGTATTCATCTCTTGGTCTCCCTCTACGATTTTTACCCTCCACGCTGCCCTCCAATACTAAATTGGTGATCCCTTGATGCCTCAGAACATGTCCTACCAACCGATCCCTTCTTCTGGTCAAGTTGTGCCACAAACTTCTCTTCTCCCCAATCCTATTCAGTACTTCCTCATTAGTTATGTGATCTACCCATCTAATCTTCAGCATTCTTCTGTAGCACCACATTTCGAAAGCTTCTATTCTCTTCTTGTCCAAACTATTTATCGTCCATGTTTCACTTCCATACATGGCTACACTCCATACAAATACTTTCAGAAATGACTTCCTGACACTTAAATCTATACTCGATGTTAACAAATTTCTCTTCTTCAGAAACGCTTTCCTTGCCATTGCCAGTCTACATTTTATGTCCTCTCTACTTCGACCATCATCAGTTATTTTGCTCCCCAAATAGCAAAACTCCTTTACTACTTTAAGTGTCTCATTTCCTAATCTAATTCCATCAACATCACCCGACTTAATTCGACTACATTCCATTATCCTCGTTTTGCTTTTGTTGATGTTCATCTTATATCCTCCCTTCAAGACACCATCCATTCCGTTCAACTGCTCTTCCAAGTCCTTTGCTGTCTCTGACAGAATTACAATGTCATCGGCGAACCTCAAAGTTTTTATTTCTTCTCCATGGATTTTTATACCTACTCCGAACTTTTCTTTGGTTTCCTTTACTGCTTGCTCAATATACAGATTGAATAACATCGGGGAGAGGCTACAACCCTATCTTACTCCCTTCCCAACCACTGCTTCCCTTTCATGTCCCTTGACTCTTATAACTGGCATCTGGTTTCTGTACGAATTGTAAATAGCCTTTCGCTCCCTGTATTTTACCCCTGCCACCTTTAGAATTTGAAAGAGAGTATTCCAGTCAACATTGTCAAAAGCTTTCTCTAAGTCTACAAATGCTAGAAACGTGGGTTTGCCTTTCCTTAATCTTTCTTCTAAGATAAGTCGTAAGGTCAGTATTGCCTCACGTGTTCCAGTGTTTCTACGGAATCCAAACTGATCTGCCCCGAGGTTGGCTTCTATTAGTTTTTCCATTCGTCTGTAAACAATTCGTGTTAGTGTTTTGCAGCGGTGACTTATTAAACTGATGGTTCGGTAATTTTCACATCTGTCAACACCTGCTTTCTTTGGGATTGGAATTATTATATTCTTCTTGAAGAGTGACGGTATTTCGCTTGTTTCATACATCTTGCTCACCATATGGTAGAGTTTTGTCAGGACTGGCTCTCCCAAGGCCGTCAGTAGTTCCAATGGAATGTTGTCTACTCCGGGGGCCTTGTTTCGACTCAGGTCTTTCAGTGCTCTGTCAAACTCTTCACGCAGTATCGTATCTCCCATTTCATCTTCATCTACATCCTCTTCCATTTCCATAATATTGTCCTCAAGTACATAGCCCTTGTATAGACCCTCTATATACTCCTTCCACCTTTCTGCTTTCCCTTCCTTGCTTAGAACTGGGTTTCCATCTGAGCTCTTGATATTCATACAAGTCGTTCTCTTATCTCCAAAAGTCTCTTTAATTTTCCTGTAGGCAGTATCTATTTTACCCCTAGTGAGATAAGCCTCTACATCCTTACATTTGTCCTCTAGCCATCCCTGCTTAGCCATTTTGCACTTCCTGTCGATCTCATTTTTGAGACGTTTGTATTCCTTTTTGCCTGCTTCATTTACTGCATTTTTATATTTTCTCCTTTCATCAATTAAATTCAATATTTCTTCTGTTACCCAAGTATTTCTACTAGACCTCGTCTTTTTACCTACTTGATCCTCTGCTGCCTTCACTACTTCGTCCCTCAAAGCTACCCATTCTTCTTCTACTGTATTTCTTTCGCCCATTCCTGTCAATTGTTCCCTTATGCTCTCCCTGCAACTCTGTACAACCTCTGGTTCTTTCAGTTTATCCAGGTCCCATCTCATTAAATTCCCACCGTTATGCAGTTTCTTCAGTTTTAATCTACAGGTCATAACCAATAGATTGTGGTCAGAGTCCACATCTGCCCCTGGAAATGTCTTACAATTTAAAACCTGGTTCCTAAATCTCTGTCTTACCATTATATAATCTATCTGATACCTTTTAGTATCTCCAGGGTTCTTCCAGGTATACAACCTTCTTTCATGATTCTTAAACAAAGTGTTAGCTATGATTAAGTTATGCCCTGTGCAAAATTCTACCAGGCGGCTTCCTCTTTCATTTCTTAGCCCCAATCCATATTCACCTACTATGTTTCCTTCTCTCCCTGTTCCTACACTCGAATTCCAGTCACCCATGACTATTAAATTTTCGTCTCCCTTCACTATCTGAATAATTTATTTTATTTCATCATACATTTCTTCAATTTCTTCGTCATCTGCAGAGCTAGTTGGCATATAAACTTGTACTACTGTAGTAGGTGTGGGCTTCGTATCTATCTTGGCCACAATAATGCGTTCACTATGCTGTTTGTAGCAGCTTACCCGCATTCCTATGTTCCTATTCATTATTAAACCTACTCCTGCATTACCCCTATTTGATTTTGTGTTTATAACCCTGTAGTCACCTGACCAGAAGTCTTGTTCCTCCTGCCACCGAACTTCACTAATTCCCACTATATCTAACTTTAACCTATCCATTTCCCTTTTTAAATTTTCTAACCTACCTGCCAGATTAAGGGATCTGACATTCCACGCTCCGACCCGTGGAACGCCAGTTTTCTTTCTCCTGATAACGACATCCTCTTGAGTAGTCCCCGCCCGGAGATCCGAATGGAGGACTATTTTACCTCCGGAATATTTTACCCAATAGGACGCCATCATCATTTAATCATACAGTAAACCTGCATGTTCTCGGGAAAAATTACGGCTGTAGTTTCCCCTTGCTTTCAGCCGTTCGCAGTACCAGCACAGCAAGACCGTTTTGGTTATTGTTACAAGGCCAGATCAGTCAATCATCCAGACTGTTGCCCTTGCAACTACTGAAAAGGCTGCTGCCCCTCTTCAGGAACCAAACGTTTGTCTGGCCTCTCAACAGATACCCCTCCGTTGTGGTTGCACCTACGGTACGGCTATCTGTATCGCTGAGGCACGCAAGCCTCCCCACCAACAGCAAGGTCTATGGTTCATGGGGGGGGACTAAAAGATTAAGTTGTACGTTTATCTCGTTTCTGTGCATTGTGAATACAGTCATCCTGCTTTCTATTGAATAGGTATCATGTAGTATATGCCCAACATCTATTACGCTGCTCAGTTTTTATGTATCGGGTAACTTGGTAGATACATGCTTTGATCACTCAGTTTGCTCGTCTGTTAATCGCTTTGATGGTTCCATTAGCTCGTCTGTTATTCACTGTGGCAGCTGTGGTCATTGGTGGATGTTTTCATTTCTTCCAACAATAAGGGGTTCAGTTTACTGGTATCTTCTACATTATGAATAATTTTTAGTCCATTTTTAATACCACTGAAACTTTCTGGCAGATTAAAACTGTGTACCGGACCGAGACTCGAACTCGGACCTTTGCCCTTCGCGGGCAAGTTCCCGAGTTCGAGTCTAGGTCTGGCACACACTTTTAACCTGCCAGAAAGTTTCATATCAGCGATCACTCCGCTGCAGAGTGAAAATCTCATTCTGGAAACATCCCCCAGGCTGTTGCTAAGCCATGTCTCCGCAATATCCTTCCTTTCAGGAGTGCTAGTTCTGCAAGTTTCGCAGTAAAGCTTCTGTAAAGTTTGAAAGGTAGGAGATGAGGTACTGGCAGAAGTAAAGCTGTGAGGACGTGGCGTGAACCATGCTTGGGTAGCTCAGATGGTAGAGCACTTGCCCGCGAAAGGCAAAGGTCCGGAGCTCGAGTCTCGGTCCGGCACACAGTTTTAATCTGCCAGATAGTTTCATATCAGCGGACACTCCGCTGCAGAGTGAAAATCTCATTCTTTAATACCACTGCCTGTGACATTATTTCGAACGCTGATAATTCAAAACTCGTACTTATTTGTAGAGCATTTCGAAACACCTGCTTACCCAAATCCTGGGGCACGACTGTTGGATTTTGCCCACTCGTCGCCTATAGGGTGCCTAAAGGATGCTGCGTTCTCGGAATGCTATACAACAATTCAAACAAATAAAGCTGCTTGACAATACTTAACTTTTGAATTACATCGTTATCGCAAGTGACATGCAAACAGTAATAGTCTTCGTTATAGTCAAAGTCCAAGTAAGTACTTGATACGGATCACTACAATCTGTTCTACTAGTGCCGGTCTACAACAGCCCGCTGATGTCTGCATACGGAGCCCATCTGAGCAGTAATGTCCGGCCGAGGCTGCCAGAAGCGCCGCTTATATTCACTTCTTGCAGATGTCGCACGGTCCTTGACAACGGGCTATTGGCTGACGTTTCCTCACCGCTTTTTCTGTTCTTGCATTCTTCTTCTTCGTTCCAGAGCTTGTGGTTATGCCAGAACAATGACTTAAAGTAATTTTTTTACTGTCACTCAACTGTCGAACAATTCAGTTCGTAGAGTCAGTTACTGCGTCACGAATGCCCTGAAAACATTAGCAATTCGGTACGACATTTTCCTAAGTTTGGCAGAAATGCATATTTAGCGTTTTTAAACACGGCGGTTTTTGCGATGGAACTGGCTATTTCTGACAGCTAGACTTGTTCATGAATTTTAATATTTATTTTGTTTGAGAGTACGTCTAGCGCTGAGGGATTTCATCCTTCTAATTACTTTCATTAATCTTCTGTAAGGAGTTGGAGAAATTTTGTATTGTAACGCTTATTGTAAAGAAAATCCCGTTACGTCACCTATCTACTAGATAAAATCCTAAAATTAACGCTGTAACTGTAAATTTGTTAGCGATGGACAAGAGTAACGTGAACATGGAAGGTTATAGAAGAAGAAGGAGAAGAACTAAACGTTGCCAGAATTCGTTTACTCGGAAGTCACAAAAAATTCCTCTTCCTGCACTCGTTACATTGTATCCGAATTAACAGGGACAAGCGAAAGAAACCGTTTGGCAGCGCTGTTAACCTTTTTAAAACAAAACATACAGCTGTTTGCGTTCTATCATACAGTCGACAGCCTAGGTGTGTATCAGTCAGTAAAGTAGTGACAAAACTTTCGAAACTGTAGCGGCGTACTTTGAGGAACTGATTAGCATTGCATATTAGGGTGAAAAGCGTAGAGTTTTGTCAGCCAAGGAACTTTTGTCACAACACTGCTGCACACCTGACGTGACTGCATCTAAGTTTGCCGTAAGGGTACCACATTTCGCACTTCGCTCTGTAACAGACTGGCAAACAATAACTACTGAAGAACCGGGAAAAACGTCACATCGCTTAAGGGCTGTGTGATTACATTGCGACAACACGTATTTGTTGATTCGTATTTTAGGTACCTGTGACTTTAACGTACATGCAATCCGAATAGAAGCGCAAAAATAGTATGCGGAAATAGTACAATTTTCAAAAGCAATCGATTCCTGGTAGAGCTTTGGAAGTGCCAAACTTCCTCGGAAAAGACGAACTGAAAAGCATTTATCTCACGACAAGACATGTATAGGAGGGAGCGCAGCTAGTACAGCTTGGAGAAATACACTCCTGGAAATGCAAAAAAGAACACATTGACACCGGTGTGTCAGACCCACCATACTTGCTCCGGACACTGCGAGAGGGCTGTACAAGCAATGATCACACGCACGGCACAGCGGACACACCAGGAACCGCGGTGTTGGCCGTCGAATGGCGCTAGCTGCGCAGCATTTGTGCACCGCCGCCGTCAGTGTCAGCCAGTTTGCCGTGGCATACGGAGCTCCATCGCAGTCTTTAACACTGGTAGCATGCCGCGACAGCGTGGACGTGAACCGTATGTGCAGTTGACGGACTCTGAGCGAGGGCGTATAGTGGGCATGCGGGAGGCCGGGTGGACGTACCGCCGAATTGCTCAACACGTGGGGCGTGAGGTCTCCACAGTACATCGATGTTGTCGCCAGTGGTCGGCGGAAGGTGCACGTGCCCGTCGACCTGGGACCGGACCGCAGCGACGCACGGATGCACGCCAAGACCGTAGGATCCTACGCAGTGCCGTAGGGGACCGCACCGCCACTTCCCAGCAAATTAGGGACACTGTTGCTCCTGGGGTATCGGCGAGGACCATTCGCAAACGTCTCCATGAAGCTGGGCTACGGTCCCGCACACCGTTAGGCCGTCTTCCGCTCACGCCCCAACATCGTGCAGCCCGCCTCCAGTGGTGTCGCGACAGGCGTGAATGGAGGGACGAATGGAGACGTGTCGTCTTCAGCGATGAGAGTCGCTTCTGCCTTGGTGCCAATGATGGTCGTATGCGTGTTTGTCGCCGTGCAGGTGAGCGCCACAATCAGGACTGCATACGACCGAGGCACACAGGGCCAACACCCGGCATCATGGTGTGGGGAGCGATCTCCTACACTGGCCGTACACCACTGGTGATCGTCGAGGGGACACTGAATAGTGCACGGTACATCCAAACCGTCATCGAACCCATCGTTCTACCATTCCTAGACCGGCAAGGGAACTTGCTGTTCCAACAGGACAATGCACGTCCGCATGTATCCCGTGCCACCCAACGTGCTCTAGAAGGTGTAAGTCAACTACCCTGGCCAGCAAGATCTCCGGATCTGTCCCGCATTGAGCATGTTTGGGACTGGATGAAGCGTCGTCTCACGCGGTCTGCACGTCCAGCACGAACGCTGGTCCAACTGAGGCGCCAGGTGGAAATGGCATGGCAAGCCGTTCCACAGGACTACATCCAGCATCTCTACGATCGTCTCCATGGGAGAATAGCAGCCTGCATTGCTGCGAAAGGTGGATATACACTGTACTAGTGCCGACATTGTGCATGCTCTGTTGCCTGTGTCTATGTGGCTGTGGTTCTGTCAGTGTGATCATGTGATGTATCTGACCCCAGGAATGTGTCAATAAAGTTTCCCCTTCCTGGGACAATGAATTCACGGTGTTCTTATTTCAATTTCCAGGAGTGTAGTATGTAATTTTGAAGGTAATACTATTTCATATACATGGTGGAGAAAAACAATTTGACCAAAAGCTTAGGGCACAAAGACACTACCAAACGAAGGAATCTAAGTATAGGAACTAGCAGGGACCGCAATTGCACATTTACGCCACTGCACGTACCGTCATCAACTCTAGATGTCTGACGGTCTTCAAGTCTGAAACCTGTTTATGTTTCCCAGATGCAAACAAACAGCACTCCTCTCACTGTTGCGAGGTGGGAATGATTTGCAGTCCAGAACGTTGGTTTCAAGTACCCTTTCATCGCATTCAGTGCGGACAGTGGTCCGACTAGAGAAGGTACCAACGAGTGAGTAAGTGTTGTGGAGTAGCAACATGCAGTATGGTTTCACATGGAACGAGCTGAGTGATGAGCACTTCGTACATGGCGCTGCTCATGGCAATGCAGGGGCAACTCGTAGGATTTACCAGAAACGTTACCTAGTTGACAGACGTATGGTAGAGATGGGACTCTGGAGGGCTAATAAGCATGACACAGGCAGAAGCGCACTCTTCGTACAGTAGAGTTTGACGAAGACGTGTTACATCACATAGAGCTATATTCAGCGATAACTACCAGACGACATGAGCTTGGCGTGGACTAGCGCCACGTCTGGAATGTCGTTCATGAGATTGGTCTACATCCTTTCCAGCGACAAGAGGTTTAAGGTGCGGGTCCCCACGACCGCCCTAGGCGTCTGGAATTTGTTGACTGGTTCCTACAATGAGTAGCGCAACAGCTGCATTTCACTGGATGTGTGCTGTTTGTGGACGAGGCTTGCTTTACCCGTGAATGCATTTTCAATTCACACAACTGCCACGTTTGGACACTACAGAATACTCGTGCACCCTACGTCTATGGACATCAAGAGCGATTCTCTGTAAACAAGTGGGTGGGAATTCTGAATGAATGACTCGCTCAATGGGCCATATATGCAACCTCAAATGTTGAATGCTCATACGTACCTCGTGATTTTGCGACAACTGTTACCCCCACTCTTGGTGGATGATGTACCACTTGGAAATACGCAGAACCTTTGGTTCCAGCATGACGGCGCAACTCCACATTTTGCACATATTGTCCGAGTTCAGCTAGATAGGGCGTTTTCTGAAAAATGGATCGGACGCTGTGGACCAACGAAGCTTCACGTTGGCTAGACTCGACACTACACAATTTTTTTCTCTCGGGTGCCATGAAAGACAGCGTGTATGCAACACCATCCGAGGACAAACAGGACTTCGTGGCTCGAATTATAGCAGCAGCAGAAGTGATTCAGACAACTCCTGGGTATTTCAGATAACACACCAATCCCAGCATCGCACTATGTTCTAAACAAACGTGAAAGCAGTTGTCGCTTTTAACCTTTGTTACGACTTACTCTCGTTAATTAAGTAGTGGCAAGTCTGAGTACAGGAAAAAACTCTGTTTTTTTTCATTTACATTGAGCTTTTAAGGACATGTTGTAACTCGAAACAAGGACATGAGTTTGTTTTCATTTCTACAGAAGTGCAATATGGTAATCCAACTAAGTACGATACACGTGTATGTGATGCTTTATGCTTTTCTGGATTTCTTTATGACGATTAGTTAGTCCAAACGTTTTATTTGCGTATACATTTTCTGTGAGTAAAGGCGTCTATATGTCAGCCGCGCCGGGTGGCCGTGCGGTCTGCGGCGCGTTGCCACGGTTCGCGCGGCTCCTCCCGTCGGAGGTTCAAGTCCCCCCTCGGGCATGGGTGTGTGTGTTTCCTTAGAGTAAGTTTGAGTTACATTAAGTAGTGTGTAGCGCCGAAAACATGCAAATGTGACCTCTGCACTCAAATACCTTCGTTTGTTGAAGCTTCCTGCTACATTAAAACTGTATCCCGGACCGAAACTCGCACTCGGAACACTTTTGACCACGAAAGACAAAGGTCTTGAGTTCGAGCCTCGGCCCGGCACACAATTTTAATCTGCTAGGAAGTTTCATATCAGCGCACACTCCGCTCAAGAGTGAAACTTTCAATCCTTCGTTTGATGCTGTCTTTCTGTTCTACGTTATTGGTCATATTTTTTTCGCACCCTATATATATGTATTTATAATGATTCAAAAATACATTTGTAAACTTTTGGGACAGGTTTCTTCCATCACAACAAGAAAAAAATCCATAGAAATGTAGCCGGCCGAAGTGGCCGTGCGGTTAAAGGCGCTGCAGTCTGGAACCGCAAGACCGCTACGGTCGCAGGTTCGAATCCTGCCTCGGGCATGGATGTTTGTGATGTCCTTAGGTTAGTTAGGTTTAACTAGTTCTAAGTTCTAGGGGACTAATGACCTCAGCAGTTGAGTCCCATAGTCCTCAGAGCCATTTGAACCATTTGAACCATAGAAATGTAAGTCCGAAAATCCTTCGTTTTCGAGTTATCAACGAAAATTTACACTTTAGGTGCTTGGAACTTGTCAACACACAAACTCAAAATAACTGCTTGACATGTCGTTCTCTTGTTTCTAAACAAGCAAACACGCTTGCACTCTTGAATCATGGACTGTCGCACTCCTCCTGATATTCCCTGACGGTTTCGAATGGTTTCCTAGCCTTCCAGGGCGCGTCGATGAAGAGTTTCTGTATCCGGGTAGTCTGCTGCATAGACAAATTGTTTAAGGTGCCGCCATAGATAATAATATAAAGGACTGGGGAACGTGCAGGCCATGGAAATGATCCTCCTCTACCTATCCATCTGTCATGGTAGAAACCAGCCAGTGCACTTCAGACGCTGAGACTAAAATTGCTGGAGCTCCATTATGCATAAACCACATGTTTCCTCTTTTTTGCAGGGGTACATCCTTTGTTAGGTCTTAGAGGACGTTCTGAATAAGTTCCTGTAGACAGTCCTTGTAGCACGTGCTCGGAGAACGCTATGGTCTTTCCAGAAATCAGCTACAATTCAACCCACACATTGATCTTATACTGACGATGATGTCTAGCCTGTACTGCGGCATGAGGACAGTGATTGGCCCACAAGTGTTAGTTATGCAAATTTGTTGTTTCAGACGCTTGCAGTTTGTGCACCAAATCATTGGCAAAAGTTCCTACGTGGTGGATGATCGGTGGGTGCAAGGCTCTGTGCTCGTTGTAGCTGATTTAATAGGACGGCAGTTATGGGAGGTCGGTTGTTGGCTGATGGACGAACGCGGATGGCGAATTTGTAACTGTGAACAGACTTCTTTCCGGTGTACTGTGGACTGTAAAGATAATACACAAAGTGTATTTATATGTTACGTGTCCTGCTTTAATTTTCCACCCAATATAAGGAATAGCGCAGGGAGACGTGTAATGACGGGATTCTTTTGAAGACACAATGCGAGCTGCTAGGTTAAAGTACCGACTAACGTATCACGGAGAAAGATAAAAGCAGCGACTATACAAAGACTATTTACTGAGTGAACTGACTTCAGTATTAAGCACATACTCCGAACTGCGTACTATACATATAAAAACTACTAAGTTCGAAAGGTGATAACAAGTGACGTTAGGAAACATTACGTAGCTTGGTGCGAACTATATTTATTCTACGTCGTCGCACCAGCAATGAGACGATATATATTTTTCACCGTATCTTCATACTAACGACCGACAAGAGAAAAACTGCAAAGTAATTATTTAAAAAAGATTAGAATATGTTTGTGGGGCGCCAGCGGGGACCAAGACTCGCCGTTTCTCATAGCTAAGTAATTATAACTGCTATCGATCCATTGCCATACTGCTACACTTATTGCAATTTTGCGTCATAATACCAACAGGTCTTTTTTCTCGATTCATAAGCAAGTTTGTCGTCAGTACCCACTTCACG
This sequence comes from Schistocerca nitens, assembly GCF_023898315.1. Classification (NCBI taxonomy): domain Eukaryota; kingdom Metazoa; phylum Arthropoda; class Insecta; order Orthoptera; family Acrididae; genus Schistocerca; species Schistocerca nitens. Next base: position 448,014,812 of record NC_064614.1, read on the forward strand.
CAACGCAATAACACATTCATTTTTTAGTTCTCCCAATAATTTCATAGCTGAATACACTGGGTAGTACAATAACAGTTATTACTGAAATTTTGCGTCATAATACCAACAGGTCTTTTTTCTCGATTCATAAGCAAGTTTGTCGTCAGTACCCACTTCACGCAACGCAATAACACATTCATTTTTTAGTTCTCCCAATAATTTCAAAGCTGAATAAACTGGGTAGTACAATAACAGTTATTACTGAAATTTTTATCTGCATACGTTGAATTCTTTTAGCGCTTGCATGCATTAAATATTCTTTCTGCAGTAACAAGAAATATACTATTTATACTAATATACTATACGGCTATATTAATATAGCCGTACTAATATTATCGTAAAGTAATTCTGTCTGTAACGCATTCACAACTAAACCGCTGAACAGATTCTGATAGTTTGGTACGAGAATAGCTTGAAAGCTGAGGGAGAACATGAGCTATTTTAGAAAGTGTGTAGTGCACTATATTTATTGATTTGAAGAACAGAACACGAAATGTGGTACAACTCCTTCAAAAGGTATTTACTCTTTGACGTTTGAACTTTATCGTATTTGTGTAAATGTTTTTATTGTTTGATATTTTCTACGTAATACGATTCTGCATAACGGAAACAATGTTTATACAATCCTCTACATGTTTAATCCATACTGCGGTGGCCGCGCGGTTCTAGGCGCTACAGTCTGGAACCGCGCGACCGCTACGGTCGCAGGTTCGAATCCTGCTTCGGGCATGGATGTGTGTGATGTCCTTAGGTTAGTTAGGTTTAAGTAGTTCTAAGTTCTAGGGGACTGATGACCTTAGAAGTTAAGTCCCATAGTGCTCAGAGCCAATCCATACTTCCATACCAAAATCAATAACATTTTAGCTGTTGAGCATCATGTGTCGTCTGTTGCGTTCAAATTAACCTGAGCAACTCGTGGCCATGCGGTTATCGTTGTTGCTTCACGGTCACGAGTTGCTGGTTTAATTCCCTCCTAGGCCAGTTTTTTTTCCCCTGCTCGCGTCTGGGCCTGTGCGTTGTCGTCTCATCGGCACTTTATCATCATCAACGAGCAAGTCACCGAAGTAACGTCAAATAAAAAGACTTGCATATAGTTCGCGAACATCCCAATCGGGGTCTGCCAACCAATAAAGTCACATTTTGTTTCACTTTACTGACACGCTATTGCAGCCGTGGGTAACAGCTAGAATAGAATGCCTATACAATCCTCAATGCGATTAATCCATGCCATTCCATACTTCACCACTAATATTATAAATACCAAAGTAACTCTTTCTGTCACGTTCTCACGATTAAACAGCTGAACTGCTTTTGATAAAATTTGGCGTGAGACAGCTTGAACCCTGATGATGAAGTTAGGCTATCTTACAAAGGATGTTGTACAATATATTTATTGATGTGAAGAATGTTACGAAAAAATGTTTACTCTTTGATAAAGCTATTTACTCGTCCACTTTTGAACTTTGTCATATTTGTGAAAATGCTTTTATTGTTTGACATGTTCCACGTAATGCGATTCAGTGAAATCAACACAATGCTTGCTGAATTCTCACCGCGTTTAGTCCATACTTACATTCTAATACCAGTATTACATGTTGCGAAAGTAACTAACGGTGTTACGCGCTCACGGCGCTACTGCTGGAACGATTCCATGGTATTTGGTATGGAGACAGCTTGAACCCTGAGGAAGACCATAGGCCACTTAGAAAGTTTTATCTTTTTGAGTATTATTAACATTTTTAAATGTAATATACGTGAGCAGCAAGGAGGCGATTCTGGCGCGATGATGGGCGACCTGGCAATGCTGGAGAGTTTTGATGGAGATACAACAATAAAATCTGACGGTAAGAACGAGAAGCATATTTAAAAGTATTACTATGCGGTTCGCGAACAGAGGTCTGATATAGTGAATGGTTCTAATGGATCTCAAGCTGCGAAAATTACTCGAATCCAACAAACCTCAGGGCAATCTTATGTCCGACGGTACTTGGATGTGGAAGTCCGTAAGAGCTACGGAGACATTGTGACAGTCACAGCCCATTGCGTTTTAGGCGCTGAGCGTTACGCGTTTCTCATGGCTTCAAAGACGCTTGAAGACCCACAACGACTGCGTCGTTTAAAGTCGTACCTTTATATGTGGAACGTGGTAGGCTTTTGAGGAGGCTGCATTTCATTCTGATACATTAACTGACTATATTAATCATAATTATTCATCATAGAAGGATGGATCAAATATACGCACTATAATACATTAAAACTCTGGTTGCGCAATCTCACATCCAGTAGTAGGTGAGCCAGAGAAACCACTAAAAACTCTACTTCTTCTGAAAGACTGTAATAAATTGAGGCATTTTTCAAAAGTAATTAGGAAAGATAAAGCATCTTTCAGATTCGACATACAGTAAAATAATATAAACACATTCATTATTTAGTTGCATATCGGCGCTACAAAAAGTTTTTATACACACGTCTCTGCGGCACAATAGAAACACACATCTCGTAAAATTACTAGCATACTTACCATCACTCATGATAGCTACTGATATAAGAGCGAAGCAGCACGTAACATCTAGTAATATATAAATTATCATTCGTCTCATTTGCGTCTTTCTCTTTTGCTCTTTGTTACGTATGTTTGGGGATCTTTTGCAGTGGACTATGCAAAATTTCATTCCAAATAAGAGCAAAATACGCACATCGCAATGTATTCGTTATTAAGCCAGTTAATTTCAACCATTCAAAGCAGAGTACGTAAATTTTCAAAGGTGGTGCATTTAGACAGCGGAAAATCTTTATATTTGACAGCAGCATGCTGAATAAAGTTGGTATACATATAAATCTTGTCGTGTTGCAGTAATCCAGAGCCACTGTGAGAATTTGTCTGCTTGTGTTGATTTCCAATTTCTATAAATTTTCTAATTTTTTTTTTCGTTTTTTCAAAATTACGTAGTTCTCGCTTCATTGAAGGATGACTCAGGTTTCTTCCCTTTCTTTAAGGTTTAATTGTCACCTGTCGCTTTTATTCAACGGTTGAAATTGAGTCTGTTAGACTTTTGTATGAACACACTCATTAAGGGTATAGAAGATTTATAACGGATGGGATGAGTGAGGGGAAGGTGATGATCTTGCTTCGCTATATGAAGGCATCATTGCCTTGCTAACTTCAGGACCGAGCCTCTTGCGGAATACAAGAGTCACTGCGAGTAAGTAGGTGAATGGACAGTGGATGCTACTAGGGTGTGACGAGTTGTGAATTTGAGTCGGATGAGAAGCCCGTGCGAATAGCCGACAGTCTGGCTTTAGAAGCCGGGCGGTGGGGGCGCGCGCTGAGTTTCTGCCTGCGATGCATGCAGCCTGCCTTAACTACTTTGCGAACTTGTTTGTGCACACGAACATGACTAACTGCTTTAGCAAAGCAACACTTCGATTCATCATTAATAATGAACAGGCAGCACTAAAAGCGCTGGAGGTAGAACGATTCCTCCGTGGTGATGCAAAGAAACCACCATCGGACATATTGGGAATACACCTTCCCATACTTCGTAGTGTCATATACATCTAGGTCGTGGACAATGCGGCGTGTGACAAGACATTGAAATCTGGTCACCACTGCTTCCGTTTGTATCCCGCTGACGACAACGTTGACGTGGACACGGTGGCACATCAGTGTTTGGGGCTTCATAACTTATGCGTGTTTGAGAAGCCTTTCGAGATACCGGCGAAAGACGTCTTAGCGGCCTTCTTGCTCTATTGTGCGGTTCACAGTCAGACCGCACAACGCTGGGCACAGTTCAGTACGTATCCAGTTTTAAAGGGGTGCGTCAGATCATTATTGATAGTCGTTGGCATGCCATGGTGGCCGAGCGGTTCTAGGCACTTCAGTCCGGAACTGCGTGACTGCTACGGTCGCAGGTTCGAATCCTGCCTCGGGCATGGATGTGTGTGATCTCCTTAGGTTAGTTAGGTTTAAGTAGTTCTAAGTTCTAGGGGACTGATGACCTCAGATGTTAAGTGCCATATTGCTCAGAGCCATTTGATCGTCGTTGTCATGTGCCTCCTACTTAACCATCAGCGGGTATCGCGCCATCGTAGTGTATGGCGGTCAACCCAAGACCTGCTCTGGATGTGGCAAGGAGCGTCACCTCTGTTCAGAATGCCTACAACGGCGCATCGCAGAACTACCGTCCGCTGAGCTGCAGCAGAGACAAACTCCACTAACGGTTTCGCCTGTCACATACGCGGCAGCGCTCTCTTCACTGACCACCAATCGGCGACCAAAGGAGCCACTGTCACGAGTGACACGGCTTGTCTGCGGTGTGCAACGGAATGGAGACCCCTACACCCCTCCCTCCTCATCTCACATGGACGATTGTCGACGCTATGCCGGACGATTCAATGGAACTTTCATCGTTCCTCGTTCTTACATCGACTTTTTTGCCGAAACGTCGGGAACCTCTCCCGTCGTCTTCCGACACACAAGGACAGAAGCGCAAGCAGTGGTCTTCCAAGAAGTGTAAGCGGAGGCGCCACACTACCTCCAAAACCTTCCATCAGGGATTCCGTTGCCGATGACCTTTCTAACTGGTCTGCGATTTCTCAAAATGAAAAGGACATTGATGTTTCTTCTGCTGACGGACCAGTACCGACAACGTGTGGTGCCTGCGCAAACCGACGACCTAGTGCAACATCGTCCCACTGGCGGCTCGGACGTTCTGCCGACGACAATGGCGACGTTTGCAGTAGATCGTATGGATACACCCGAGGCACGGAGCGACGACGTCGAGGACGGACCGCAACCCCGTGCAAGGGCCTGTGGCGCCCGCGACAGAGCAATAAATGCCTGGCATGAACGGTGGATTCCAGGGTTCCAAGCGCGCAGCGCTGTCAGCTGGCGCCGTTCTGATGCCTCCCGGCGGAATCCTCCCACGCTATGGGCTGCAGCTTCAGACGTACTGTGTGGCTATGATTCACACCAACAACGTTGGTTCCCAGGTAAGACTCCAGCTTCTGCGAGAGATGATTTAGGCTACGGGCATCGACTTCGCGCTGCTTTGGGAGGTGCTCTTCACCACCCTGCCAGAATGTGGTGGTTTATACTTATTACGCCTTTCCTGATGACGACCTTGTATGTTTAGAGCCCACATGTGGTCATAACGCCAGATCAGTTGAGGAAACCATGTACCTACCATCCTCAAGGGGTAAGGCGTTTACCAAGGTGGGCACCCACATTGTAAATTCCTATGCCCCATCTGGTTTTGGCTGTACAAGGGACAGATATCGATTTCACTCTGCGGAGATCACTCCCATCTTTCTCGGTCCCTATGAACGTTGACTGCTCTGTGACGACTTCAGTTGTGTTTTAAATCAGAAGGACCAACAACCACTCTTCAATCCTGCCAGAAACGATGTTTCATCACCTGCCATCTTACCCTCTTGACTCTTGGCACGCTCAACGGCGACGCGCTGGGGTACACATATTAGGAAGGCCACTCTGCAAGTCACCTGGACAGGATTTACGTCTCCCAGAGGCTCCTCACATCTATCCAAGATGCAGAACCTGGCTCTTGTGTTTCTTGACCATCCTGTGGTAGGACCACATTTCGAAGGCTGTCGTTGTATGTTTTTCTGCTTCTCCTCTAGTCCATGTTTCACTTCCATACAGCAGCACATATCAAACAAACGTCTGCATGAGGGGTTTCCTGAGATGTTCGTCTGTGCTAAGGCTTCTAATCTACATGGATACTCTGCAAATCACATTTAAGTGCCTGGCAGAGGGTTCATCGAACCACCTTCACAATTCTCTATTATTCCAATCTCGTATAGCGCGCGGAAAGAACGAGCACTTATGTCTTTCTTTTCGAGCTCTGATTTCCATTATTTTATCATGGTGATCGTTTCTCCATATGTAGGTCGGTGTCAACAAAAGATTTTAGCATTCGGAGGATAAAGTTGGTGATTGAAATTTCGTGAGAAGATACCGCCGCAACAAAACACGCCTTTGTTTTAATGATGTCCACTCCGAATCCTGTGTCATTTCAGTGACACATACAAAACGTGCTGCCCTTCTTTGAACTTTTTCGATATACTCCGTTAGTCCTATCTCACACCGCGCAGCAGTATTCTAAAAGAAGACGGACAAGCGTAGTGTAGGCAGTCTCCTTACTACATCTGTTACATTTTCTAAGTGTCCTGCCAATAAAACGCAGTCTTTGGTTAGCCTTTTCCACAACATTTTCTATGCGTTCCTTCTGATTTAAGTTGTTCGTAATTATAATTCCTAGGTATTTCGTTGAATTTACGGCCTTTAGATAAGACTAATTTATCGTGTAGCCGAAGTTTAACGAGTTCCTTTTAGCACTCATGTTGATGACCTTGCACTTTTCGTTATTTAGGGTCAACTGCCAATTTTCCCACCATACAGATACCTTTTCTAAATCGTTTTGCATTTTTTTTTATCTTTTGGTGACTTCATTAGTCGATAAACGACAGCGTCGTCTGCAAACAACCCAAGGCGGCTGCTCAGATTGTCTCTCAAATAGTTTATATAGATAAGGAACAGCAAAGGGCCTATAACACTATTTTGGGGAAAGCTAGAAATCCCTCCTCTTTTACTCGATGACTTTCCGTCAATTACTACGAACTGTGACCTCTCTGACAGGAAATCATGAATCCAGTCACATAACTGAGACGATATTCCGTCAGCACGCAATTTCACTACAAGCCACTTGTGTGGTATAGTGTCAAAAGCCTTCCGGAAATCCAGAAATACGGCATCAATCTGAAATATCTTGTCAATAGCATTCAAAATTTCATGCGAGTAAATAGCTAGTTGCATTTCACAAGAACGATTCTTTCGAAATCCATGTTGACTGTGTGTCAATAGACCGTTTCCTTCGAGGTAATTCATAACGTTCGAATACCATATATGTTCCAAAATCCTGCTGCATATCGACATTAATGATATGGGCCTGTAATTTAGTGGATTACTCCTACTACCTTTCTTGAATATTGATGTGACTTGTGCAACTTTCCAGTCTTTGGGTACGGATATTTCGTCGAGCGAACCGTTGTACTCGCATATGATTGTTAAGTGTGAAGCTATTGCATCAGTATACTCTGAAAGGAACCTAATTGGTACACAGTCTGGACCAGAAGACTTGCTTTTATTAAGAGATTTAAGCTGCTTCACTACTCCGACGATATTTACTTCTACGTTACTCATGTGAAAGGATTTCATCTCTTGTTGAAAGCAGCTTTTACTTGGTGGATTCGGCTTTTAGTATCCTTCTTTGATCTTCCGTCTGATGTAGTTTTACACCCTAAATAGGTAAAGGATTCGACGTTCTCCGGTGGGTCATTGTTAAGTGGGCATTCGTCAACGGTCTTTTGTCTTCTCACCACAAAGATTTTTGTTTTACCTTCATTAATTTTCAGTTACTAGATGGGCTGAGGGTGGTTTCCATCGGAGCGAGCATCGCTTCTAATTTTTCTGCATCTTCACTTAACGCTACGACGTCATCAGAAAATCTCATTACGTCTGTTTTCTTATCATGAATTTTAATTCCTCCGGTAGCTCGTAGTTTCTCCTAGCTTCATCTGTTGTCCTCTGAATGTATCCATTGAACAAGACAGGAGAGAGTGAGAAGCTCTGGAGTAAACACTGCGTATATGAGCTCCTTCTTGATCTTCTCCACACCTTATCAGAAACACATCTTCTCTATACAATTACCCCTCTGTCCTGATACTTTATGCTAATCCCTCTTAGCATCTTAAAAAGCTTTGGCCCGTCTACCGAATGAAATGCCCTTTCTCAGTCGATGAACGCAATATATGTGTCTTGACCCTTCTTCGACCTTTTCTCAAGGGTTAATAATAATTAATTAATAACAATGACGCAGCACGTCTTCAGTGAGCCATACAACACAGACAAACTGCGCAGCAGCTAACTGGAGGCATGTAGTGTGGTGTGATCGAATCGTGATTTATTTTTGCCTCATTCAAATGATGCGACGCCTCGATTGCACCGTCAGCCCAATGATTAGTTTAACCTGCAGTGAGTGAAGGATATACTTCAGGCTGGAGGCGGTTTTATAATGTATGGGAGTTGTTTTTAGTACTGTGACTTAGCCCAATCTTTCAGGTTGCCGTGAACACGGATCAGGATGACTCTGTTCCTTGCCCAGTTGAGGCTGTTATCAAGTACAGATGCGGTGTTACATGGATTTTGCGTCATGTCACCTGGGTATGACTATTTTTTTATACTGTGTGCTCACTAAAGAGAAATTTCACCATGTACATCTACATCTACAGCATACTCCGCAAGCCACCTAACGGCGTGCGGCGGAGGGTACTTTTGATACCTCTAACTGATCCTCCCTTCTCCGTTCCACTCGCCAATGATGCGAGAGACGAACGATTGTCTGTAAGCCTCTGTATTAGCTCCAATTGTTCGAATTTTCTAGTCGTCGTCATTTCATGAGATATGTGTCGGTAGAAGTAATACGAGGTTTTGAACTTTGATGGTGGCAGCTATTTATTTATAGCTCGTAGAAAATAGATACGTGTTTCAAAGTTTTACTGACCTTCAAAGTAGTCACCAGCATTGTGTATAACCCGTTGCCAGCGATGTGGAAGTCGTAGGCTACTCTTAGCAGCGCCAGTTGTGTTGACAGTTCGAGCGGCGCGGTCTATTGCCCGACGAATTTGTAGCAGTTCTGAAGCGAATGTCGTGAAGTGTTTCCTTCAGTTTAGAAATCGAGTTGAACTCACGAAGGCTTAAGTCAGGGGAGTGCAGTAGGTGATTCATCTGACAAGGGAACCTCCCCATCGCACCCCCCTCAGATTTACTTATAAGTTGGCACAGTGGATAGGCCTTGAAAAACTGAACACCGATCAATCGAGAAAACAGGAAGAAGTTATCTGCAACTATGAAAAAAAGGCAAAATATACAAACTGAGTAGTCCATGCGCAAGATATGCAACATTAAGGAACCGTGAGCTCAGGAGCGCCGTGGTCCCGTGGTTAGCGTGAGCAGCTTCGAAACGAGAGGTCCTTGGTTCAAGTCTTCCCTCGGGTGAAAAGTTTATTTTCTTTATTTTCGCAAAGTTATGATCTGTCCGTTCGTTCATTGACGTCTCTGTTCACTGTAAGAAGTTTAGTATATGTGTTTTGGGACCGCACCGCAAAACCGTGCGATTAGTAGACGAAAGGACGTGCCTCTCCAATGGCAACCGAAAACATTTGATCACATGGTCATAGGTCAACCGATTCCTCCAAAGGAAAACACGTCTGATATATTATATACGACACTGGTGACGGCATGTGCGTCACATGACAGGAATATGTTGTCGACCCACCTAACTTAGCGAATGGGTAAAAAGATTCTTCTACCTTGCCCGATTTAGGTTTTCTTGTTTAGGTGTAGCGTCCTCATACTACGGCGCAGTTACTTCGCATCGGAGGGACGGATAATAATTGTCTGAAAATAAAAAATTAAAATTTTCACACGCGGAAAGACTTGAACCAAGGACTTCTTATTCCGTATCTGTTCACGCTAACCATGGGACCACTGCGCTCCATAGCTTACATTTTCCTTAATGTTGCTTATCTTGCACATGGACTATTCAGTTTCTATATTTTGTTTTTTTTTCATAGTTGCACATAACTTCTTCCTGTTTTCTCGATTGATCTGTGTTCAGTTTTTCAAGGCCTATCCACTGTACCAACTTATAACTAAATCTGAGGGGGGTGCGATGGGGAGGTTCCCTTGTCAGAAGCCCACCAGTCGCCGCTCAGTGGACGTTGAGTTGAGGTACTGGCGCTCAAATTGCAGCCTTCGTAGCAGATGAGCAGGAGTCAGCGTGGTTGCATCAACCAGTCGCCTTCTGCCCCTGCACGTCTCGCAGCGACCCACGCTGTAAAAGGTCATTATTGAGGCTTTTGAAGGGCGCCCATATCAATGTGATTGGCTAGCGTATAGTGCTAATTACAAACACGGAGCTATGTACATAAGAAAGCTTATCATTAATTCGTATATGGCTGACGGAGATGGGTGCCAGGAAGACGGTATCTTCGTTCCAAAATTCAATTCGCTATTACCGGCTTGTGACGTCTGCTGAATCCATGAACTTGAGTAAAGTAACGTATCGTTACCTATCGAGCACCTCTTTGTTACATTCTTAAGGGGGGTAGGACGTCAAACGGGCCGACTTGGAGCAGGAGAGGTATCACAGGACATTTTAATTTCCAGTGTCTATACTTTTACAAATAAATTCATAAAACTTTGTCAGCTTCACCAGAAGGATTCAGGATCCACACTCATGGCAGTGGAAGTTCGAAAACATAAAAAAATAATTTTTTTACGCGTGAAATTTCATCATTTTTTTACTTACTAATGGCTGCATTTGTTGCTATAGGTACACTTTTCTTCATAAGTTAGAGAGATTCTTCGATGAATTTTGCACAGCATACTGTAACATCTCTTTATATTCGATGAATTATTCTGATACAATTCTACCCTTAAATGACGTTTACTAATTTTCTGTCTTCATACTCGTAGAATCCATGCGCAAAGTACTTTCATACAATAGCTATGCCATGAGCGCATAATTATTCTTTGGAGTACTCTCTCTGGTGGTTGTTAGAAGAAAAAAGCTTCCGGGATTGTCTTCGTGCCGATTAGCCTGAGCTTGGTTTGAAGAATTGTAATCTAAATACTGAGATTTATGACAGAAGATAACTGAGACGAAATTGTACGATTAAAAGGGAAATATATATATATATATATATATATATATATATATATATATATATATATATATATATATATATTGCTCCTTTATACAAAAGGTGTGTATTTGACAATTGAGAATTAATGATATTCATCGATATATTGCGTAGTTGTTAATCAGAAGGGAACTTCCGAAAGACTGGATACGAACCTGCATTTAATAATCCAAGAGCTCCATTACTTCTTCGGAAGGTTAAACTTAATCAAAGCCAAATATCCGCTTGATCTGAGGTTTCCCGACTGATCATACAACGCTCCCAAAAATTACGAGGCATTTCATTTGTACAGATTAGCAGACTGCCGTAAGGCACGAGCCTCCAGAGAAGAAGAATCATCCTGATTTCATTCTAACAAGTAAAATTTCTGAATCATTTTGAGTGAATGAGCTATGACTGTGTTTCATATTATGAATGACTGATTGCTCGAACGAATTGAGAACTACATAGATAGGAGGAAAAATTACAGTGGCGCCAGTGTGACAGGACTCTCCTGGATTGTTGTATATGGTTCAAATGGCTCTGAGCACTATGGGACTCAACAGCTGTGGTCATAAGTCCCCTAGAACTTAGAACTACTTAAACCTAACTAACCTAAGGACATCACACACATCCATGCCCGAGGCAGGATTCGAACCTGCGACCGTAGCAGTCGCGCGGTTCCTGACTGAGCGCCTAGAACGGCTAGACCACCGCGGCCGGCGATTGTTGTATAATATATGTATTTTTTGTTTCATGAAAACCAACGAGAACGAGAGGCAACTAATCTGAAGAGAGATTCGGTGCCCATAGTAAAAGATTGCTGATACAAAGAAACGATTTCAACTATTGGACAACACCGAGACTACAGAACAAGGCCAGAGAAATCTAATTTTTTTATCCTGTAATTAAAATAGTTTGAAATCAATTTAGAAAGTACTTTTTTCCAGATAGTAGGTAGATGATAGAACTGTATATTTTGTGATTTTCGTATCTGGACATTGAACTTTATACCATCTGCGAAGTAATTTGAAAGTTAAGTGTGTCTACGACAGTAAATTTGAAACTGTATTTAGTGATTAGAACCTGATATTGACAGTTATTTAATGGTATTGACTAGAGCGGCATTTAAAATGTCATTGAATCAGCAACGAGACGTGCAACAGCCTTCAGCTGTTTGCGCAGAAGCAGAGGCCACGGATAGCAATTCTGAGACTGTTGTGGCTAGCGGTAGCAATATAATAATCCCGCTGGTTCAGAAAACATTTATACAATAGCTGATCAGAGGGTTGTTGACACATTAGTTGTTATTATGCAACAGTTGTCTCTATTAGCCAAAGGCCAGGCGGAGGTAAAACGAGACTTATCCGTTATACAAAATGAACTCCAAAATCCATTAGCCGAAAATCAAACAGAATTACAAAATCAGTTAAGAGCAACCTTTACCGAATTAGATCAGAGATTAAATACCCAGACACAGGAAATAAAAGAACAGGCAGAAAGGACCGAACAGAATCTTATTGCTCAAATTGAGCAGGTCCGCCAACAATGCCAAGGAAACAATAGTAAATTAAAAGCGGAACTAACCGAATATGTATCCGTCAAAATTGACACGATACAAAAACAAGTAGAACTGTTTCCTCAAGTAATACAAGCTTAAGAGGACATACAGTGTTCCGTAGCTATGATACCAGAAATTATAGAATCCCAAGATAATCTAAAGAAGCAATTTGACGAAGTGAGGGAAAAACAGGAGACAGTGGAACATAGAATGAATGTACTTGCGGGAAAGTTTTCAGAAATGACATTAGAGCGGCAAAATTTTCCTTCGGAAACCATAGAAGATACTGTGAAAGTAGCTTTACAGTCAATTTCAGAGAGTTCCGAGGAGAATTTTTTCAACAAAGGGTTAAAGGAAGTTCGTGAACAACTTGGCGAAGAATTCTCGCGTTGGAAAGAAAATATCGAAAGATCACTAAATCTCTCGCAGGAGGATTTAGAAACAGTGAGAAGTAGGAAACAAAATTCTCAATCTGCGTGTGACATTCCGTCCACGTCAAGTTCCGATGTAGACAGAACTTGAACGTCACAAGTTAGATTCGATATAATGGATAGCCATAGGGAAAAGTACGAACAGGATGATTTTTGGAATCGTAGTACCGTTGAGGAAAAGATGATTAAACAGGGACAATTACAAATATTTAACCCTGACAAAAAGAATGTTCATCCTGTAGCCTTTATTCGAAGTTTCAGAGGTCTATTTCCACGATCTTGGACAGAATGGCAGAAGATTAGTTTTGTATCTGGATATATACAAGGATCAGGAGCATTGTGGGCATCCGAACAAACATCATCTTGTAAATGTTACAAAGAATTTGAGCAGGCTTTTCTGGCAATATATTGGTCTGCTGGAATACAAGAAAGACTTAGGCAGGAAGTATTATATCCTGAGCCTTTCTCATTTTCTAGAGGATCTCTAAAGAGATATTTTGAGAAATACATTAATAAATCTTTGTATTGGGATGTACCGATTCCTTTGCCGGATATACTTAGGATACTCAAGTCCAGACTACCCACCAGTATAAGGAATCAGCTGTTATATATAAATGATAAGGATATAGACTCATTTATGACTACGCTTGATCATATTGATATAATTGAGGAGGACAATAAAAGGGCAAGAGAAATGTCATATCAAAGAAGAGTAACAGAAGCGAATTCGAGCTGCAACTCGAATGGGAATGGCAGTAATGGTAGCAGTAACAATAATCATAACCAACTACACTCTCCGAGGAGACTTAGAAATGGACAAAATGCAAACAATAATTATTACCATAATGGAAACTTTAGTAATGGTGCAGCGAGGGGCTATTTTAGGAACAACAGGAATTTTAATCGATATAATCCAATGTATGGCAACACAGGACAGTTCTTCCAACACCAGCAGAACAACAACAATAATTACACGAATCAAGCAAGACAATATAGACCGAATTCACCACAACAACCGATAATCACTGAAGTAGCTGAAGAGACAAATACGAATCAGACCAACAATCAGTCAAACTAAACATGACCGCATCGTGCCCCGGAGGAGCGGTCAAGGGATGTGTTAGGGGCGAAACAGTAAAATTACAATTGTTAAGATATAATGATGGTGAGCTGTTGACTGAAGAGATAACAAAGGATTTAATAACGTGTCATAATGACAGATCGAGTGTTCCGGTATCGGAATTATTTGTTGAAATAGAGGAAGTTCCAACGAATGTGATATTAGACACCGCTGCTTCCGCCAATGTCATCTCAGGCGCTCTTTTTAGGAGAATTATTAGGAAGAAGAAGGTACCAATTTTGCCGGTAGAACTGCAAAATCATCGGAGCTGTTGTAGCACGCTCTCCCAATGTCAAAATACAAACACAATTAGAGATGAAAATGGGAAATGTAGTGATAAAATGCACGTTCCTTGTAGTGGAGAAGTTGTTAGTGGACTGTATTCTTGGTATTGGGAGTATGCAGGAGTACGATTGTCAGATTGATTTTTTGGAAGGAAAAGTTAAATTTAATTGAAATGGAGAAGAGATAGCACTGGATTTAATAGAAAGGAAACTGTGCATGAGAAATATTGTCGCGGTGCCATAATTCAATTAATTGACACTACAAACGGTCGTTGGAAGGAGCTTTCAAAGGATTTGATACAACAGGAGGACTTTAACCAAACAACAATGATAAAAGCTAGTGAATCAAATCAGCTTACCGGAGAACAAAGGCAGCAGCTTCATTATTTGTTAGAGGCATATGAAGAGATTTTTTATGAGAAACCAGGAATTATTAAAGGGTATATTTGTCACCTACAAGTAAAGCCACATCAGACTTACTGTTACACGCACTATCCGATCCCCTGGCGTTTAAAACAATCTGTTCAAAGGGAGATAAATAGAATGTTAGAATGGAACTTGATTGAGCCATCAACTAGTCCATATTGTTCTCCGCTCTTAGTCGTTCCAAAACCTGGAGGCAACGTAAGATTAGTTCTGGATGCGAGAGAGATTAATAAAATAATATGGAGAAAAGGTTTTATTGAGGCGACTCATCCATTCCTCGAAACTGATGAAGAACATAAAAAATGGAATCTTATTTATACCGGACCATATGTTATTGTAAATATACCAAATCTTGGATCATACTTGTTGGCATATCCCGAATCGAAAAGAATAAATGGATTATTCCCGCATAATGATATTAAGAAATTTTTTGAAGGATCGTAGATCTGTGATACCAAATATGGAGAATAATTTAGAGTGGAATTTGACTATGAGTCGAATGTGTATATAAATATCAAGAAGTTTATGTTGTCTAGAGGGTAAGAGACAGTGAGATTGCTCCTGTGATAGGTTAAGAGACAGTGAGATTGCTCCTGTGATAGGTTAAGAGACAGTGAGATTACTCCTGAGATACGTTAAGAGACAGTGAGATTACTCCTGTGATAGGTTAAGAGACAGTAAGATTACTCCTGTGATAGTTTAGCACAAAATTTTAAGATAGGTAGAAGAAATTGTTAAATACTAGTGTTTTTAAGTGTGGACTATGAGCAGAAGCCATAGTGATATACAATGAAAGTGCATCTTCATTTCCCCAAGACACGGCACTTATGTGAGAATTGCGTGTGAAACTTGAACAGTGCGAGATATGTAGGTAAATACGCTGTGTGTATGATGTGCGCTGTTCGAGGGAGAGAACAAATGAACTGTGAAATGGAGCAACAGTCGGTAATGTCACTGCTGCAAACAATTGAAGAAACTCTCTGATTGCGCGAGAGAAAATTATTATAATTTTTAGATTTTTCATTATGCCTTCTCTAACAGGGGAATTAATTTACGAATATTAATTAACATTTTAAGAATAGCAGTTTGTGTGTTTCATATTATGGACATAATTGTTGAAATATATTTCCATAAATGTTCATGAGAGAATGAAGAAGATTCTGCGAGTGGATGATTTGTTAAATGAACATACGTCATCATTAATGATATTTATATGCAGGTGGATCTATAAATCAATTAATTACAAGAATAATGAAAATTTTTCAGAGAATTTTTTATAGAAATTATTCGTTTTGTGGAGTCAGTGTCATATGCCTATGTTTAAAATTTTTCATCAGGTGTAAACTTAAATTTTATCCATAATTTCGTAATTGAAAGCAAACCTAGGACAGATTCAATGCTCTACTTCCACCTGCACTATAACAAAACGAAAAAAAAAAATGAGAGGAATACATTCGATTTAAATGCCCACAGTCTATTTGGCAATATTTTGGACAATCAGCAGTTGTAATTGGTATTGAGGACTACAAAAAATATTCGCGATTGTCAGGACTGATGGATGTTCCAGTCTAGTACAGATGGAAGAATATAAGAATCCACTCCGATTTTGAGTTCAACGATGAAATATGGACTTCGTTGCCTTAATCCACTCTCTTCGAGGGATTTATTCAGTCAGAACCTTTTCTTATTCCACTTTAAACCTGTTTCATGTTCACGTCCCTGACCATCTGTTCCTGAGATCATCTTGCTGTTTCTACGGCACATTACCAGCTTCTATCCTGTACCATAAGTCATCGCCTGTCCTCTGTACCGCCTCAACCAAACGCTGTACGTCGCCTACCAGCTGTCCGTACCCAGTGTTCCTGTTCCATCGACTTCACAACGAGATCGCCGGCTACATCGTCGAAAGAAGAATTTTGAAAATTTTTTTGAGCAATATTGTAAAATTTTTTTGGCTATGAGGCATTTTTCCTTCGATCTAATCTATGGAGCTTCTATATATTTCCAAATTACTGGATTTAGGCTTTCCTATCTTCTTTAATACCTGAGCTGGGGTCTATTCTTCCGGGTTTTCCAGGGTTTCCCTGTGAAGACCAGTTCCCAAATGGGTAGACGTTTTTCGTAATTACACCAATCTACATATTCCCTGGTTATGTGCTCGGGATGCGGGTATACCCCGGTACATGTAAAAACTACAGCTTAGGTATTCTCGTAACTTACTGTCTTAACATGTTACCCATACTCTCTACAGTAAGCCGGCCGGGGTGGCCAAGCGGTTAAAGGCGCTACAGTCTGGAACCGCACGGCCACTACGGCCGCAGGTTCGAATCCTGCCTCGGGCATGGATGTGTGTGATGTCCTTAGGTTAGTTAGGTTTAAGTAGTTCTAAGTTCTAGGGGACTGATGACCTTAGAAGTTAAGTCCCATAGTGCTCAGAACCATTTGAACCATCTCTACAGTAAAATTCTATTAATTCAAAATATTCTTCTTTTGAATAAACAACCCAACAAATTTTTCCTGTTAGCTCGCAAAGTGTATTATCATTTACTTTGCTCGCTGCGAGGGGCAATTGTAATATCTCTTTATATTCGATGAATTATTCTGATACAATTCTACCCTTAAATGACGTTTACTAATCTTCTATCTTCATACTCGCAGAATCCATGCGCAAAGTACTTTCATACAATAGCTATGCCATGAGCGCATAATTATTCTTTGGAGTACTCTCTCTGGTGGTTGTTAGAAGAAGAAAGTTTCCTGGATTGTCTTCGTGCCGATTAGCCTGAGCTTGGTTTGAAGAATTGTAATCTGAATATTGAGATTTATGACAGAAGATAACTGAGACGAAATTGTACGATTAAATATATATATATATATATATATATATATATATATATATATATATATATATATATTGCTCCATTATACAAAAGGTGTGTATTTGCAAAGCCAAATATCCGCTTGATCTGAGGTTTCCCGACTGATTATACAACGCTCCCAAAAATTACGAGGCATTTTATTTGTACAGATTAGCAGACTGCCGTAAAGCACGAGCCTCCAGAGAAGAAGAATCATCCTGATTTCATTCTAACAAGTAAAATTTCTGAATCATTTTGAGTGAATGAGCTATGACTGTGTTTCATATTATGAATGACTGATTGCTCGAACGAATTGAGAACTACATAGATAGGAGGAAAAATTACAATACATACCATACTTACAGGTGTATGAAACTCTAGAATTTGTTTAATTTATGAAAAAACGAATGATCTGTTGTATTTTAAACTTCATGTTTAGAAAAAACACAAATTTTTAACACAGTTTTTAATAGATTTGGAAACTTCTAGAGTTTCATACACCTTTATGTATGGTTTGTATGCTGTGCAAAATTCATCGAACCATCTCTCTTACTTATGAAGAAAAGTGTACCTATAGCAACAAATGCTGCCATTAGCAAGTGAAAAAAATGATGAAATTTCACATGTAAAAAAAAGTTACTTCGTTATGTTTTCGAACTTCCACTGCTATGAGTGTGAATTCTGTCTGAATCCTTCCCGGTCATGCTGACAAAGTTTTATGAATTTATTTGTAAAAGTATTGACAGTGGAAATTAAAATGTCCTGTGGTGCCTCTCCTGCTCCAAGTCGGCCCGTTTGACGTCCTACCCCCCTTAAGTTCACAGATGCCATTCTTGGTGTAGATATGCACTGGCAAGTTTTACTTTAAAGTAGAGCCATGAGGACACCCGGGACAGACATTTTGGTGCGCGCGTTATCAGCATAAGTAGTGCTCTAGTTTTGAGCCCCAAACTGCCCTGGAGTTTTAATTTTTCGGATTGTTTCGTTACAGCAGACCCTACACGGCAATGTGAAACACTCGTCGAATTTTTCAAATGTTTAGAGAGGCGTTTTGCACCATTTGTGAAGAAATGCATTAATTAAATTTCGTCATTGAAACTTGGTAGGGCAATCTGTACTGGCATTTTACTCCAATGTCGGCCATAAAAGCTCGAACTATTTTTTATGTTAATATTAGGAGACTGGGCAGGCTAGATGAAAGTATACACATGCTGGATACGAATGTGTATCGCATGAACGGATGAAACAGTAAGGACCATTGGTATCTTGCAAGATGGCAGAGTTTTTTTAGGCCACCTTCTCAATTACATTTGCTCAGTATGCCTAAAAGGCCTACAGACCGTTTCCTATTATTCGTCGTCGTAAGTAATATAAACAGCGTGGAAAAAGTATGAAACAGTATCTCACAATACCACATATTCACACTCATGTTTCTAATGTAAGAAATACGGAGACTGATACAGAAGCATTTTCCGCCGCGCTGTTGGTACAGGAAAAAGAATAACGAAACACCATATTGCAATATTCCGGTCCAGGTAACCGACGGCTATGTTACATGATTTGTGTTCTGTTGTCAGCGAACTAACGCGTTCCAGTGGTGATTAGAAGTTTGCGGACAACCCGTATGTCCCCTAGGGTTCAGTTTGTTCGGCTTGTGTCGGACCGTCGTTACGGAAACAACTGTTTCCAGATACGGATTGAGTTCTGACTAGCTGCACCGACAAACACGTAATACAATCCATAACGAGTTTTGGACTAACGTCCTTCACTGCAACAACAAGTCGGAACATTTCGCATCAGTGAACAAATTTACGAACTCCCAAGAGTGCTCTGGTCCGTAACAGAGATGCTGTCTTTATTTTGATATCCACCTCTGCATCCAATCTCCTTATTTGCAGTTCCCTCTGTTATCTGTACAAATGTCATCTCAAGTTATTTTAGCTTTTCCGCAACACACTGAAAAAATGTATCTTCCTCTTAAATCCCAATAATTCTCACTCTCCAGGCATATAATTGTCTCCATAGTCAACTCCTGCAGGGCAGGAAATGAGCTCAATGGGTAGTTTTCAGACACAGCAAAATTTCTGTTTACGTGTCTTCTGCATTTGTATGTCTCCTCTGTGGCTTTTGATACAGACCAATTGTCTCCTAGGTAGCCATAGGTGTTGCAAGGAAATAGTTTTCCGTATCATTTCTCCTCTTTCATGCCCCCATCTAACTATTGGTCTGTTAGCAGCGCTACACCCTCTATTTCTGTTGCATGAGACTTCTAAGCCATCGTTTCAACTTGTTGATACTGTGTCGATTTTGGCGCAAAGAGGCTAATTCGGTACAGATACGTTCATATGTCTAGCCATCATAGTTCGTGAGAAAAACACTTGTGTTATGTTATCAGATCGCAAGTTTGAATATCATAACGTCAAAAGTAAACATAAGAGCTATTTTAACTTCAACAGAAGCAAATAATATGTGAAAACGTCATTGTTGTGTGGCCACTGATGATGCTTTTGAAACTAGTTCAAGAAACCGTCAAATCAAACTGACTTGCTGCATTTGCAAATCAAGATACACAGTGAATTTTGTGTCACTTGCCTGTACTACTCCAGAAGTGGTTAAAAGTGTAGAAATCGAAGAGATTCCTCCGACTAAACAAGACTTCTACATAAATGAAGAGAGAAACGTAGTGTAAATGTTTACCTACGCGGAGGACTACAAAGGTATTATTTTCAAAATAATCATTCGGTTTTACAAGGATATATATTTTACATTCATTTTTTAGAATTACGTATACGGTCAGTTTTAATGTACGTTTCGCAAATGTTCAGTGCGCCCTCCGTCGGAGGCAGACCAAAAATCCAGACGATGGCAAACTCGTCCCATACATTTTCAAGTAAGTCTCAGATTACAGCATTCGCTGCTGTTGCTATGTAGCGCAGCACGTAGATGGAGCCTTTGACAAACGATCCGCAGCAACCCCCTCCCCCCCCCACCCCCCTCTCAAGAAACAAATGTCGCATACCGTGAGATCGGGAGATCGGTACGCCTTTTACGCTCGATTTATCGTCGAGGCAGCTCATTGTTAAGAAATTTTCCCACATGCAGGTAACAGTGTGACGGTGCTCCGACCGTTTCAAAAA
This sequence comes from Schistocerca nitens, assembly GCF_023898315.1. Lineage (NCBI taxonomy): Eukaryota > Metazoa > Arthropoda > Insecta > Orthoptera > Acrididae > Schistocerca > Schistocerca nitens. The sequence goes on from NC_064614.1 coordinate 448,035,432, forward strand.
AGAAATTTTCGGTGTTGGATAATGAAAGCGTTTTGTGTAATGAATGAGAGAGCGAGCAAGCTACAGGGGGTGGACACAAAATACCGGAACACCACAAACACAACACATTACTGTACGCCGCCCGGAGTGGCCGAGCGGTTCTAGGCGCTACAGTCTGGAACCGCGCGACCGCTACGGTCGCAGGTTCGAATCCTGCCTCGGGCATGGATGTATGTGATGTCCTTAGGTTAGTTAGGTTTAAGTAGTTCTAAGTTCTAGGGGACTGATGATCTCAGAAGTTAAGTCCCATAGTGCTCAGACCCATTTGAACCATTACTGTTCCTAATACGGTGTAGAAAACCCATGTAAGACGTATGCTTTGCCGGCGATGGGCGAGGCATGACTGAGTCTCTGACCAGAGAGTAGTATGTCGTTAGTTGTTGCTTGTCGCTAGTCTGCGCTTGTCTGCGCGAGTCGACAGTAGTCAGTCGGATTCAGTAGCGAGTCGGCAGTAGTCTTGGGTAGTCGTGAGTCGGCGCGTGTCGGCTGTGTGCTCTGCTCGGGACTCTGGTCAGGACTCTGCAGGATGGGTATTGTTGTAGAAGGTAAAGAAGCAGCCTTGCGCATATCTAATAATGTATGTTAATTGTCATTTAATTTGTTCCAAAAAATGCCCCAATAATAATTTTTATAATATAAAGTAACTTTTTTAAAGAAAAGCATTCATTTAAATTTAAAGAATATTTCCTATGCATTCCTTCCAAGAATAAAAAGAAAAATATTTATACGCCAGCATTGCACGAAGCTGTGTCAAAAAATTTCTACATAAGAGCAGATATATTTGCAGTCTGTTATTGAGGTAAGAATTTTTGTTTTTTATTCAGAATACAGGGCCGAAGGGCAGCGCTGCAGTCCTCATAAAATTTACCAGGTTACTAATTTTTTTATTAATATTTCCGGATTTACCAATTGAATTTTGAGGTTACATTAAATGTGAATGCATTTGTGCACACAGATTACAAATGGAACCCAATTTTGTTCAGAGGTTACATTAAAATCAATTTTGTTCAGAGGTTACAATATTATTAGAGAAATTCATTTAATTATTAATTTTGTGGAAAGTTTACATATGATTCATGGTTCGTGGTTTCATTATAAAATATTATTTTGTGGGGAGGTTACACCTGGCGACATCCGGCCAGGATCGTATTTCTTTGTGAATCTTCTGAGAAGTAGTCATATATCTGCTCTTATTTACTTAAATGTAGTTTGCATCTGGCGCAACGCATTTACTAATTTGTTACTCTTTCTTCCACAGATCATCGGCAATTTGTTGCTCTTTGTTGAATTTGCGTTTGTTGCATTTTGCATTGTCCTTGTTTCATTTGTGCTTAATTCTGATTTGTGTAAAAATGCCGCGAAAAACTGTTAACAGTACATCGCGATGTGTAATGAGTGAAATAGCCGACTCAAATAATTTGACCGATAGTACTTGCGACACTCAGTGTAATGATGACAATTCTCCATGTACAGACAATCAGTGCGTACTGACCACTAATATTGATTTTGATCCTAGTAATGCGCAAATAAATTCAATTGTGTTGTCTGTTAATTTAACGACAATGGATGACGCGGCCCAGCTTGACACACCCGGTTTGCAAAATTTACGCAATGAACAGATAATTACTTCTAACGAAAATGAACAGTGTACTCAAAGTACGACAGATTTATTTGATTCCGAGGTAGTGACTAACAGTGCACATCCGTTTGCCAAACATTTTCAAGAATCACAGAATGACCAAAAGGTTACACAAAACGTGACAATTTCAGGTACGCCATCAAATAGCACAGAGAATAGAGCCGATAATATTGGGTTGGATCAAATTATGGCAATATTGCTATAGTTTAAGAAAGAACATGACAACAATCACAAACAACTTAATGAAAATAATGAAAATTTCAAACAACAACTTAATGAAAAACTAGACAACAATTACAAACAACTTAATGAAAAACAAGACAACCTTAATGAAAAACTAGACAACAATTCTAAACAGTTGAATGAAAAATTAGACAACAATTCCAGACAGCTTAGTGAACAGATTACAGCCGTTGCCGCGCAGTGTCATGATACTAAAGAACAATTACGTAACGAAATTAAGGCTTGTGCTAGTAACAGTTATGAAGAAATTAGATCTGTTGCACAAGAATTGGGTAATAGACACGCAGACATAACAGAATCACTTAGAGATGAAATTAATGCAGTCACTGAACAATGTTCAGAAAACGCAACACAGATACGTGACGAGTTTAATTTAAAGTCACCAGAACTTTCACACACTCTGGATACGGAGGTCGATAAGAAATGTGAACAACAGAACAACCAAATTGAGGAACGTATTAAAGTAACAGAAATGAAAAATGTTTCAGTCAATAACACGACACAGCATACGCCATATTCCGAACATTTCTCCCACTCGTGCAACCAGTATAACTTAACTAATTTACAGAGACTACGTGACTTAAAATCCGAAAAGACACAGACAAACAGATTCTTATGCAATCGTGAACCAGTTCACACATTCAGTGACGATAACGTTGATTATAAGCAATTTGTATGTGGAAAAAAAATCTAAGGTATTTGAAAATGACAGAGCCCAGGTACACGCTTTAAACTCGATACGTCGATTTATTTTCGTACTTTTACCGCCATTGCCTGTAATGCAGAAACTAGCTTTGGACTGGATACAACAATTTTCTTTTGAATTTTCACCGCCATTGCCTGTAACACAGAAGCTAAAATTTATTTTCAGCGCATAATAGACCTCAGGGGATTCATTACGCTTTAATGAATATGTGCCGTAGCGTGCACAGGCCCACGAGCCGTAGTAGTGCTATTTCGTCTTTAGTTTTCTGCACTGCTGCCTTCTCTTCTATTATCCTTTATATCTATTAAAACAGCTCTTCAACTATCGCTCTATCTAAGATTAAGAATGAGTAAATAAAACCTGATATGACAAATTTTACCGAAAGTGACAGTACTCTTTGGACACTCCCGAAATAACAACTATCGCCGTAATTTTAATAACAGATAGAAGTGTAATCATCAGTATGTACAAAATTTTCAGCAGTCGCAAACACATTTTAGTAACAATAGAGGTTCTTCTTCGCAATAGTAACAAAACCAACCGGTTAGCATACCTAACCAATAATGTAATGTGCAAGGTCAACCAAGCTTTAATGTTTCGCCGCGTGCACGTATAGCATCAGCTCCAACAAATCGTAACGCACAGCAACAAGGAAACCAGTACGTACGGAAAACACACTATTTCAATTCCTATCGCAATACACCGTATAGAAATGACTATCGTGACAGACGTAAAAGTAATGAGCACAATTTTCAGCGTACGTTTAATAACAGTCGGTCCTATCAGCAGCAGAATCATCCACAACAACAAATTATTATGAATGAACCAGACAGTAGATATCATCCCGAACGTAATATGTCAGGAAGAAATAACAGAACAGTAGAAATAGTTGAAATGCCGCAGCATCCTCCTGAGAATAATAGCACATCAGATAGAATTTGACTAAATACAGTACAGGTTGCATCTTCCAGTAACGTAAGCAATATTTCAGATACACAGAATCTTGTTCACGAAAATGTTATTTGAAATATGCCTTGTTGAATGCACCACTTTTATCGCACCCAGATCTTACTAGAAATTTTTCCATTGCTACCGACAGTTCTAAAGCCGGCCGGTGTGGCCGTGCGGTTAAAGGCGCTTCAGTCTGGAACCGCGTGACCGCTACGGTCCCAGGTTCGAATCCTGCCTCGGGCATGGATGTGTGTGATGTCCTTAGGTTAGTTAGGTTTAATTAGTTCTAAGTTCTAAGCGACTGATGACCTCAGCAGTTGAGTCGCATAGTGCTCAGAGCCATTTGAACCATTTGACAGTTCTAACACCGCTTTAGGCGTACACATTTTTCAGGAAATTGAAGAAGACGGTTCTACAGTAATTAAAAACATAGCCTTTGCGAGTCGCATTCTGTCACCTGCTGAACGAAATTATTCTGTTACAGAACTTGAAACATTATGTGTTGTATGGGCATTTACGAGATTTGGACATTTTCTTTATGGAAGACACACTACCGTTTACACAGATCATAGAGCGATACAGTTTTTACTTTCGGCTAAATTTACACACGACAGATTAAGTAGATGGAAACTTTATTCGCAGGAATTTAATTTTACAATTGTTCACATTCCCGGCACACAAAATATTGTAGCAGACGCACTATCCCGTTCTCTCAGCAACAATCAGCAAGACATCGCAACCAACTTCTGCAAAGCAAATTTCAGCGTCATGTACATTCAACAAGTTGCATTTGAAAATTTCATTTCGTCGTCATTACAAGACATAGCACAAGAGCAGAGTAAAGACAACGTGTGGAAAGAAATTAAACACCTTTGGCAAGATAGGAATAATGTTGCCATTAGAATCCATTACACTGTATGCAATAATATTCTGTTTCGCCGCTCTCATCCTGACAGCAACAATTGGTTATTATGCATTTCTGACGAACTTGTTAACACATTAATCTGGTATACTCATTTAAGTTACGCACATTACGGAGCCAGAAAATGTTTTCTTATACTGAGACAGAACTGTTATTTTACCAACATGGAGAAACGTATACGACGAGTTTTAGCGTCATGTAAAATCTGCCAGAAAGCTAAATCAGACACGACTTCACATGTTCCTCCGTTACATCCTATTGTACCGATTAAATTGAGACATATGGCCGCTGTAGACATTTTTGGTCCGATTCCCAGAACTTATAGAGGTTTTTGCTACATCTTTGTCGCTGATGAACTCACTTCAAAATTTGTTACCTTCACTCCGTTACGCAAAGCTACTGCTAAAACTGTTTCGAAAGCATTTGTAAAACATTTTTTATTTCATGTAGGGCATGTGTTGAAAGTAATTTCCGACAATGGATCACAGTTTTGATCTGCTATATGGACACGTATGTTACGAGCTAGAAACATTTCTCCGGTCTATATATCCAGGTACCATGCTTCTTCGAACCCTTGTGAACGATTAATGAAAGAAATTGGTAAACTGTGTAGAATATACTACCATAAAAGACATATTGATTGGGACACATACATACTCTCATTCCAGGATGTAATTAATTCCATACCAAATGAATCTACTATGCTATCTCCGTCTGTTGTACTGAAAAATGTTGAACCACCTAACAAAATTAAAGAATCAGTAACATTTCCTACATCTCGTCGACTACGACACCATGAAATAATCGACATTGCGCTGAACAACATCAAACGTGCCGCAGAGCACCGGAGAAGACAGCAAAAACAGGTTTGTATACGCCGTGACTTTCACATTGGACAGAAGATATTAGTACGTCACACTATTTATCCAACGAAGGAAAGAATAGATGCAGTAAATTTGAGCTTCTATACGCAGGTCCATATCCAATTCGCAGCATTCCTCACCCCAATGTAGTACACGTCGAAACTTTGAGAACCAGAAAAACCAAAGGGAACCACCACGAATCCAACATCAAACCTTTTATTGAATGAACATACTTTATGATTTATGACACTGTAATGCCATTTAATAATTTTTATGACCACTTATGCAATTATATTTATGTGATTACTTACTGATGATTATCGTATTTCTTCTTGGCAACTGCCTGGCAAGGTAAGGTTAGCATGTCGCTCTTCTTGTCGTTATACATCAAACCGTGCATATTTTTCCAGATGAAATTACACATTTTATGACCACTTATTTATGTGATTACTTACTGATGATTGTCGTATTTTTTCTTGGCAAGTGCCCGGCAAGGTAAGGTTAGCAGGTCGCTCTTCTTGTCGTTACACCTCAGACCGTGCATATTTTTCCAGATAAACTTACGTATCTTATGATAACAAATACCAGTTGACTTTGACATTTTTGCCTTATGATATCTCAACATCGTGACTATTTTATATATATATATATATATATATATATATATATATATATATATATATATATATATATATATATATATTTTTTTTTTTTTTTGCTGCTACATTGTGATACTCTGTGTACATTTTTTTTTTTTGCACCTGCACACTATGTTTTTGACATATTACGTTTTCTGTCATGCTATGCTGTATGCTCAATTATGTTACTATAAACCAGTTTTTATTTAGTGGGTATATGATTTAAATGCAAGACATTAATCTTTGTTCATCATTTTCAGAAAGCAATAACGTGTAAAAGAAATAAATTAAACAGAAATGGGAATTTCACCAACGGAATAAACGAAAGAAGATGCAAAAACCTTATGAGGAAGAGTAAATGGATCAAAATTAACAGGCATTAACAAGAATATGCTATAAACATCGTAGAATAGCAGTCTTAACTAATGTTTTCTTTCAGAATACGAGGTGATTGATGCAGGCTGTCAGACAGAACTACACATCTTAGTTTTAGTGATGAAATATGCTAGAAATAAGGAATAGTTGTATAATGAATAATAAAGTGACTTTTTTGCAGATGATAATGAATGGTGATGAATGATGATGAAGAATATGCTGATATGGATAATGAAGTTTTTCTTTACAGGTGATGATAATAATGGAGTTATGATGATATGGATAATGAAGTTTTTCTTTGTAGATGAGGATAATGTTGAAGTTTATGTATTTATGCTATGTAGTTATTTAAGTATTTGTTGCAGTTCGTTTTGACAGTATGTCTTATGTCGCATGGTATGATGACTGAAGGTTTTGGAAGGGACAGCTAGAGAACATATATATTTTATACACATTTCACTACCTGTTAATTCGAAGTTCACTACTTTTCAGCATAATATGCGTTTCTTCTTTCAGTTTAATAATCCATTTTGTATTTTTTGCAGGAGACATTATTCATGAAATTAATGTGCTATAAGCAGTTGGTCATTAAACCTGTGTCATTTATGAATGTGATCACATATACTCTACTTGTCTCATAACCTTGCTACAGCTGACTCATGACGAATGACGTTACACATCTTCATTTGCAGCAATAACTCAAAAGCAAATATTGTTATGCCCCAGTAATTAATTATCGATCTCAACGCAATGCATTGCTAGCACACAAAAAAGGGAGTTCTAAGTAATTCCGAGTAACGTTTCTAGTCACAGACGTTGAATAATAGTTACAGTATGTTACATTTTCAACATGTCCTATGTCACTGGAATGATCAGTTCTGAGTAATATGTTTTGAATGATGGTTTCTGATGGTTTGTAACTGGTCAATGAATGCCAATAATTATTTTAAAAATGTCGTATGTCACTTGAATGATGAAAAATGTTTTGTACTATTCAATACTTGCTACATGTTTTGTAACTGGTCAATGAATGCCAATAATTATTTTAAATATGTCGTATGTCACTTGAATGATGAAAAATGCTTTGTACTATTCAATACTTGCTACATGTTTCGTAACTGGACAATGAGTGCCAATGATTACTATAACTAAGTGAATTATGTTAATACTATGCCATTCATTAGCTCCTGTTTTGAACGATGACTTCTGATGGTTTGTAACTGGCCAATGAGTGCCAATGTTCTCTGTAAACAGATCATTTATGAACATTATTCTGTAATACTTCATACATGGTACAGAAATGTTCAGTAACTGGGCGATAAGTGCCACCAATTACTCAAATCAGTTGTTAGACTAGTGTAATTCTCAGTGAAGACTAGTATGTGACTTAATGTCCTTCACCTTCTGACCTAATTACCAGAAATTACTGCAATATCCGTTTGTCCTGTCTATCCTCACGATCATGGAGCACTATATTTGGTTTTTGCACTAATTCTACGTTACTTTACAAGAACGTGGTGTTGACACGACATGCTGTCCACCACCTTGAGCGATGGAGATGCTATTATGGTCCCACTGTTTGGTGTGCCTAGTGTACTACCAAAATGATAACATGGAATATTAATACGACATTTCAGTGTCTTGGCTACACTGATTAATACTTCAAGGAAAAGAGCTTCAGATTGTCTCACTTGGTGTTGTGCTTCTGTAGAAAGATATGGACTTTCAGTGCAGTGGCGTGCAACCTAAAGTGCTACAACCATGACGCAATCCTTCCCATTCCTTTCCTAGTTCTTGTAAAATGATAAAGACATATACAGTGCGTGTGCACTTTATTTCACTCTATGATATGTAAAAATGCTAAAGAGTTTTACAGTGCGTGTGCACTTTATGCCATTTGTTAATATGATTTGTACTCATTACGTATACATTTTGTGATTTCCTGATATGTTCTGAACTACAGTGCGTGTGCACTTTATGCCATTTGCTAATATGATTTGTATACATTTTGTGATTTTCTAATATGTTCTGTACTGCAGTGTGTGTGCACTTTTGTCATTTGTCAATATGAATTGTACTCATTGCTTATACATTTTGTGATTTGCTGATATGTTCTGAACTAATTGCATGTGCACTATATTTTATTTCATGTTTTGCACATATATATATATATATATATATATATATATATATATATATATTCTGTGATTGTAAACTTAGTTAATTAAGAAAAATTTGTTGCTCATGGCAAGTCCAATTGACTCACCATCGCTGCCAAATTTTTGCCCCCCCCCCCCCCCCCCCAGTGGAGGGTTATGTAAGACGTATGCTTTGCCGGCGATGGGCGAGGCATGACAGAGTCTCTGACCAGAGAGTAGTATGTTGTTAGTTGTTGCTTGTCGCTAGTCTGCGCTTGTCTGCGCGAGTCGACAGTAGTCAGTCGGATTCAGTAGCGAGTCGGCAGTAGTCTTGGGTAGTCGTGAGTCGGCGCGTGTCGGCTGTGTGCTCTGCTCGGGACTCTGGTCAGGACTCTGCAGGATGGGTATTGTTGTAGAAGGTAAAGAAGCAGCCTTGCACATATCTAATAATGTATGTTAATTGTCATTTAATTTGTTCCAAAAAAAATGCCCCAATAATAATTTTTATAATATAAAGTAACTTTTTTAAAGAAAAACATTCATTTCAATTTAAAGAATATTTCCTATGCATTCCTTCCAAGAATCAAAAAAATATATATACGCCAGCATTGCACGAAGCCGTGTCAAAAAATTTCTACATAAGAGCAGATGTATTTGCAGTCTTTTATTGAGGTAAGAATTTTTGTTTTTTTATTCAGAATACAGGGCCGAAGGGCAGCGCTGCTGTCATAAAATTTACCAGGTTACTAATTTTTTATTATTATTTCCGGATTTACGAATTGAATTTTGAGGTTACATTAAATGTGAATGCATTTGTGCACACAGATTACAAATGGAACCCAATTTTGCTCAGAGGTTACATTAAAATCAATTTTGTTCAGAGGTTACAATATTATTAGAGAAATTCATTTAATTATTAATTTTGTGGGGAGTTTACGCTTGGTTCATGGTTCATGGTTCATTATTTAAATAATATTTTTCTGTGGGGAGGTTACACACATTGGCATTCAAATGGTTCAAATGGCTCTGAGTACTATGGGACTTAACTTCTGAGGTCATCAGGCCCCTAGAACTTAGAACTAATTGAACCTAACTAACCTAAGTACATCACACACACCCATGCCCGAGGCAGGATTCGAACCTGCGACCGTAGCGGTCGCGCGGTTCCAGACTGTAGCGCCTAGAACCTCTCGGCCACCAGTGGCATTCAAAAGAGTTTGTGGTGGTCACGGAGTGGATTAATACAGCTCCTGTATGGTATTCAGTAAAAACTTATGCCATTCTTGTTTCACAACAGTGCAAGTGCAGTTAACGATGACGGAGATGGATAGCGATCAGGCACCCTTCTCTGCAAAATATTCCACAAAGGCTCAACAAAACTAAGATCTAGTGACTGTGGTGACTAGGGGAGATGCGACAAAACCAGTCCTGGACGATGCAAGATGTGTGGCTAGGGGCCCTGTCGCCTTGGAACACAGCTGCACCTTTGGGGAACAAGCATTGCACCATGGTATGGACCTGAACAGCCAAAACGCTCACACACTCCTTGGCAGTACCGCGACCTTCCACAGTAACCATGGTTTTCATAGAATACCACGATATGGCTGCCCAGGTCATCACCGAACCAACGGCACGTTTCAGTCTTGGGTTGTAAACTCGGCCAGAAGTTGGAGATAGTGTGAAGCAAGACTCCTCCGACCATATTACATTCTTCAACTTCTCCATAGACCAGGTTTTATGGCTTCGGCACCACGTTTTTCTGTTAAGGGCATTTGCATCACCGACAAGTGGCTTTGAAATTCAAGATCGACTTGCAATTCCCGGTTTACGGAAATCCGTTCGTGTTGTTTTGGTGCTGATAGGAGTCGCGAGTGCGACATTCGGCTCTGCAGTGACTGTCGCAGCTGTTGTCCTCTTACTTTTCATCACAATCCTGTCCAATGAGCGTCCGTCACGGACGCTCAGTACACACTTTCGTATGCGTTTTGACTTAGCGTATGATGATCTTCCAGTTTCGCTCTATGTGGTACAAATCTTCGATACGGTGCCTCTTGAAGCACGAAACACTGTGAGTATCTTGGCTACCGAAGCACCCACCCATATGAGCATCAACAATTTGCCAATGTTCAACTTCACCTAGCTACGGAATGCCCTTTTTCTAATCACCTACGTTCTCGTTTGTGCTTGGCGTTTGAGCTATCGGTCGTTTTAGCGAAAGACGCGCGGGCTGTCGACCTCGTTTTACTTTATATCCTTCGCAGCAGTATGGCGAAGACCAATTAATTTTTAGTGCATGACCTCCCTTTGTCTACGGCGTATTTTATAGACTTTTCCCCACTCCCTGTTTTTAGCTGTCTTCTCTTCCGTCGATTGGGATAAACGTGTAGTCGTTTTTAACTCCCTTCTTTGTCTTCGTGTTCTACAGTTCTGATGGGGGTACGTATGGCCCTAGTTGCTTTTGCGTCCTAAAACAGAACAACGAAACAAACTTAGCTACAATACAGAGCACCCACGACCACACAGAACACCGTTCTGGCTGCACCTGACACTTACGACGTATTGAGGTCATTGGACAGGTGCCGTTCGTGGTCAAATACTACAGGGTAACACTCAGGCTTGGTTAGCATCTCTACCCATGTTGAAGCCTGAATTTCTCGCGGTCATTCCATATCTTTGTCCAACCCATATTTCTGCACCAAGACGACCCCTAGCAGAAACCATTTGAACTGGAGAATTACAACTGGCCCAAAGATAAATTTTTAGTTACTATCCTAAGTTAAAGTTTACTTCTAGTTTACACCTTCATACGAGACTTTCCAGTTTTTATGTGTACAATTTTGAACTAATGGGCTCGAAATAATTTTCTATTTACTTATCCGTATATCCCTTCCAATAATTACGCGCACATCAAGATGCCCTACAGATAAACGGCTGCACTAGTATTCAAGTTAATGATGGTGATGAGTACCATCGACACACACAGTTCGTGCGTGAGTCCGGGCAGAAAATCGAGTGAGAGAACTCAGAGATCAACACACTAGAATTTTATCTAAAGGATGAATTACCTGACATGATTTCCTGTGGTTCTCCTAAATTGCTTCAAATGAAATGCTTGATTTTTTCCTCAGTAAGGTCCAGACTGTTTCGCTCCAGCATGTTTCTTAACTTGAGCTAGTGTGTGTGGAGAAAATCAGTAGTTTATGTAATGTATATCACCAGTGCCATCCTCATAGTAGGCTCTGATTATAAACAGTTGGCAGTAATAAAAACCTGAACGTTAGTCACTCCATCTCCAAGCATTTGTTCGGAGAAAGAGGGAGTGCGGTGGCGTGTGTGACGTATTTGTGGGAACGAATCAAGAGTCGAGCTGCAGTTTCGGAGCGACCGAACGTTGCCCTAACCTGCTGGAATCATGTGAACAGTGGCACCAACTTCGGTACTGCAGAATTCCTCACCTAACCAGTATGTATAAATATTTCAAAGAAAAATATTCGCAACGACTCTCCAACACTAACAATCTGTGTACTGACACGTCACATGCACACATCCTTCTGATTTTATGTAAGCCTGCAGGTTTTTCTGGCCTTTGTCATTGATGGTAAAATCTTCTGAGCATCAGGTCATCCAGAAGCACCAGTGCAGTTGAAAGGTGGCTACACTGAGCCACAGCGCCAGAGATCGCTAGAGAGCATTGTTCGCCCGTCTCCACTGGCAGAGTCATTATTGATGTGTGCTAGAAGTCAGTGCTTGGGGAGAGCTCGTAGTTGTCAGTTCGTGTTGAGATGTGCTTGCTGAGATGTGATACTGAAAAATTCTTGTTGAGATGTTGTAATAGCGAATCGGTGTGGAGATATATTGTAATTATGAGAGTGATTTTGGTCAATATATGAAGGTAACGAAACTTGATTTATTTTTCATTATTTCCATGTTTTAAATAATGCGTCATTACAGGTTCAGTCAACAAAGCATCTGGCTTGTGTTCTTGTATTAGAGTGTAATTCTGGTTTTCTTGAGTAATTATGGTATTTTTATTTTCTTTAATTAATTCAGTATAAATGATATTTAAAATTTCTTGTGTTATTGAAGAAGAACCGTGCCAGATGCGTACGTTGAGTCATACTTCCACACACAGAACAGTTATACTTGTGCTTTGGTTTCATAGGTTTTATAGTTGCTGGGGACTTAATTAATTAATTGTGTTAATGAAAATTTCCATTTCATTCTTTGTTATTGTTCTAAGCAGTCAGATTGCGTAATAATACTAGTCAGGGCCAACCGGTACGAGACTTCGTAATCGGACAGACAGCTACTAAAGCAGAAATTAAAATTATTTGCATTTCATTTTTAATTAAGCCCCCATGCACGTGGCGACCACTGCTTCGGATCGTCCCTTGGAATTCTTCTGATTGTAGAAATAGTAGACAGTAGGATTGTTGTAGTAATTTGTAATTTAGTAATTGTAGTCTATATTGCATGTGTAGATTTGGTAATTGGCATTTTTCTAATGGTATTCTTTAAAATTTAATTTTTGTTGTCTTGTCTATGGGTTTGACAATTTAGTGCAATTATTTCAATTGTTCGATGATCGTGATTGAGGGAAGCATTTCGTGTGAATGATATTGTTGGAGATATAGTGTCATTGTGTGTAATTTTTTTATAGTGACGAGTTTTGTATATTTTGTAAATGATCACGCGATCAATGAAAAAGGCAAAAATGATGGATAGTCAGAATGACGAAATTGTTGACATGGCGAACTCGCCAACACAAGAGAACAGTATGTTGAATAATGAAGTGGAAAACAATGTAATAAGTCGGGAAAATAGTCCGGAACCATTTCAAAATTTTTCTCAATCAGAAAATTCACAGAATCCGAGATTAACGACAGAAGATTCTGGAATAGTATCGAATTCAGATAGCTTTACAGCTATGATGAAGGAAACTGGTTTCGCGGGAAATGTTAGGAGCGAAAGGAATTTCGAACAAGTTAATATGGAGCAGTTGATGAGTGTAATATTAAATTTTCGATCTGAATTTAAAACTGAGATGGGAACAATGGGAACACGGTTAGACTCACAGGGATCACAAATAGGAACAATTAAAACTGAGATAGGAACAATTAGAACTGAGATGGGAACAATGGAAACACGGTTAGATTCACGATAGGGACTTGTTTCAAAAACATGAAAGATGAATTAAAGAAAGAGATCAGAGAAGAAGTACAACCGATTTTGAATTCTCACAATAATAGATTAATTGCAGTAGAGATTAGACAAAGGGAACAGGATAGAGAACAGGAAGAAAGAGATCGCGTGATAGTACAAAAATTTTCAGAGTTAAATTTACAACTTGCACATGATAAGGAAGAAATATTTGAGAGAATCGAGGAATCCGTAACAAATGACTTAACGCAACAGTGTGAACAGTCAACTACTAAATGTGACAATACCGAAACCCGAGTTGCGACACTGACGGAAGACGTAAACTTATCGGAAAGAGTTGAGGAGATTCCAGATAAATTGACAAGTCTTAACTTAAATGGGGACAGAGATTCAGATGATACAGCACCATTGCCATTTGCAGAAACCGAAGAGTACCAGAACATAAATAAGCGTGTTGAAAATCAGGGAAAAGTTAATGAACGCGTCAAAAGGGAATCTGAGGCATTACAAAAGCAAGACAAATATATTGAAAGCGGAATCGCAGGAAAAGACAGGAGACGAAATTTAGTATCACAGATAGCAGAGGGCTTTGAAGAAAGTAATTTGTTTCATTTACGGGATGTAACAAGAGAGCGCCAGGCGCGGGAACTTGACAATAATCGACATTGGGACTGGGACAGACGCGGTAGGTCTTTGTCGCCGCGAGGCGGAAGCTTTGACTGTAAACACTTCTTGACTGTTCGGAAATTTAAGATCTTTTGCAATTCTAGAAATGACATACGTCCATGTTCATGGTTGGATCGATTTACGTGCGCACTTCCGCCAAATTTGCCATTAAGTCACAAACTGGAAATTATGTGCAGCTATTAAAGTCCTCAGGGGATTCACTACACTAAGTGAATATGTGCCGTAGCGCTCACAGGGCCCCGAGCTGTAGTGGTGCTATTTCCCTTTTAGTTTTCTGCACCGCTGCCTACTCTTTTACTATTCTTTGCATCTAAAAAAAAAAAAAAAAAAAAAAAAATTCTTCTACTATGCATCTATCTAGACAGTAGGTAAAGAATAACCGGATTTGACTGTTTTACCCAAAAGTGACTTTGGAAATTACCGTTTGGACTTACAATATTTTCTGCAGCATTCATTCGTAGTTTAAACGAAATCTTACCTGTTTATCTTCGTGACAATATTACTTCATATGTTGACGACATTCTTATTGCTAAACGTTCTTGGAATGAGCACAACAAAATTTTGGATTCATTATTACGTATTTTTGCAAGAGTTGGCATTACTGTGAACTTTGAAAAATCTGAATTTGGTCGTTCTCAGGTGAAATTTCTCGGTCACATTATTTCTACAGAAGGTATTCTTCCTGATCCAGAGAAACTAGACGCTATTCGTAATTATGCTGTTCCTACCACAAAACGTGATATTCGTAGTTTCCTTGGTGTCTGTAATTTTCTTAGACGCTTTGTTAGATTGGATGATTTGGCCACACCTCGTTTACACACTTCAGTTATGCACACTTTGGTCCCAGAAAATGCTTTCATAAATTACGGGAAAATTGCTACTTCAATAATATGGAAAAACGTATTCGATCTGTTCTTGCCAAGTGCAAATTATGTCAACAGGCTAAGCCGCCAACAGTTTCTCACAGAGCACCGTTGTTTCCTATCATTCCAGCGAAATTAAAGGACATGGCTGCAGTCGATTTGTTCGGTCCAGTGGTTCGTTCTACTAATGGTTTTGCGTACATTTTCGTAGCAGTGGAATTGACATCAAAATATGTGTGTTTTACACCTTTACGCAAGGCAACAGCTCGTTCAGTATCTAATGCTTTCATCAAACATTTTCTTAAAGAAGTTGGTCATGTTGATAAGGTTATATCAGATAATGGATCACAGTTTCGCTCTAAAATTTGGCTTCGTACTCTACGGCGTCGTAAAATTAAACCAATCTTCATTTCACTTTTTCACTCTCAATCTAACGCTTCAGAAAGATGGATGAAGGAAATCAATAAATTGTGTCGTCTTTATTGTCATCAGAATCACAGAACGTGGGATCAGTATCTTCATCTTTTTCAAAACATTCTGAATGAACTTCCTAATGATTCAACTTCTTTACCGCCTATACTGATATTAAAAAATAAAGTACCAACAAATCGCATTTCTGAAATCGTTCCTTTTCCGCCTACACGGAAACTGCGGCATTCTGAAGTTGTCAACCTGGCTCTACGAAATATTGCATCGGCGGCTGCTAGAAGAGAGAAATCAGCGAAACGTCCTGGTCGTTTAAAAATTTTGTCAGTTGGTCAGAAGGTGTTAATTAAGTCTCATCGTTTGTCTCACAAAGGAAAGGGCTTGTGTCGCAAATTTTTTCTGCTTTATAACGGTCCATATAGGGTTCGCAAAATCATTCATGATAACACTGTTGAAGTAGAAACTCTTAAATCTCGACGCTCTAAGGGAATACATCATATATCTAACGTAAAAATTTTTGTGGAATGACATACTTGTGAGAAACCAACAGTTTACGTAAACATGGAGAGAGTACAAGGATACCGCGCTGTGTTTTGGCGGCGGCACATACTCAAAGCAACAGTCAGTCTGCGCGCCGCACAAGGCAGTCGTTGACCGCAAACAATCACTTCCTACGTCACGCGCCTACAGCTGATCGAGCGCTCAGTGCGAATGCACTGACAGACGTAAATAAATACACAGTTTAATTTCTCCGAATAAATTCTGTATAAAGCTATAAGGACTTCATAAATTATGTTATTAACGTTCAGTATTTTTCAGGATACGGTTGTGTAAAATATTTAAGACCTTCAGGTAAATTCTGTGCGTGTCCGACGTTAAGACGACTTGCTTTGGAGAAAATTTTCAGGAAGAATGTAATTTCAAAAAAAAAAAGGTAATAAACTAAAAAGGGTAACTATTAATTGAGTTTATTTTTCAGGTAACATAATTCCACTTAGGTACGTACTTTAGACGTAATTTGCTGCTCGCGATTACGTGACTCATACTTTGTGCTAATTTCATGTTCTATGAATTTACTTGTGAAGCGACGTGCTTGCGCACATTAACTGATTTTGACAATGATTGACTAATGAACAGGGTTGTTATTTGTATATATTATGCATCGCTTGGCTGCTATGCTTTTTCACTAATGATATATTTTTTTATTATGTGCCTGCTGTGCTTATTTATTTAAATTATAATTGTCACCTGATTAATTGTGCTAATGTGGTTAGATATGTAAGTTATACTTTATGATTTATCTGCTTGCGCCTTCATGGGTACTTATTAAGATTACATATGAGCATTTATTTGCTTATGTCGATGTGATGCTAATGACCTGTTTATTGTGTAAGGCATGTTTGCTGCTGTGCGTATGGATTGCATATTTACACATTTCTGTTTTGTTGTCATAACTACTCTTCAATTTAGTATATAGAAATGCTGATATACTGTGTACGAACATAGAGTTTAGGTTACACTGTGGTATTAATTATAGATTGTTCACTTGGCAGAGCCTCGTTGTAGGAATTGTGCTGCATCCACTTGTTGACATTCTGTTGTCTACTGGTATATTTACTCGCTATTGCATGTTTTGCTTACGCTCAGTGCCTTATATTTTTAAGATAAGAAAATGAACTGCTATAATTCGACGAACGACATTAGTACAAGAAAGTCATAGAAGTCACATGAGCTGAGGTTTTATGGAAGCTGTATAAATTTATGCTAACAGGAAGGAAGCTAACGACATGACATACCAACACTAGGGTTAGACCATTGACAGTCATTACACTGCATTTTTCGTGAGCAATTGAAATAGGAAGTGACACTTGACACAAGAAATACTCCACATGTTTGCTTCTGTTTGCCATAATTCTTGAAGTGGTGTACACACTGTGAAATATTATGATCATTCACACTCCGTAATCGTACTTAATTACTGAGAGTTATTCGAACTAAAGTCTGTTAGAGGTCATGTATGCATTTCTTTTATTTAATGATGGACAAGGAACCAAAATGTATCTTATAATTTATAATGAGTAGCAAATTTGGGTCAGATGGATTACACAGAGGTTGTGTGTTGACACTGTGTCTTCGGATTGTATGGGATGATGAATTGAAGTTGCACTAGGATTTTGTCTGTACTTGTTCGAGGAGACTGACTAGAGGAAAGAGTTGTTATGGAAGTGAAATGATATTGGTGCTGAGGTTTATATGTATCGACGTATTATTGAGGTATTGAGATTAGGTGAAGTAGATGATTATTGGAGTTTTCGTGGACAAGAGGTAAGGTAAATGAGGTATTATTGAAATATTGAGATTATGTAATGCTGATGATTATTGGAGTTTGGTGGATAAGAGGTGAAGTAATTGAGGAGCATATTTTTTTTGTTGGTCTATATGGAACAAGGAGGATGAAGGTGGCAGACTAGAACACTCAAGTACAAAGAAGATTGTCTACACACACACTTTGTTAAATCAATAAGCAGTATACATTTTTTTTTGAAGAGAGGAAGTATTTGCATATCTTGGCTCACTGACAGTTGTTCAGCAACAGTACAATTTGATCTGGCTTGGCAAACATTGGTCTTGACATGATGACTATGACGTTGACTAACTATTATTGACTGTTATACATTGCTGCCACTACTACTTGATACACATGATGAACATAAAATTTTGACAGAATTGCATTTACACAGTTAACACTATTCAATTACACAGTAGCACTAATGTGGATGAAGGATGAGTGAGTGTGTTTTGTGTGTTTTCCTTTTATAATCCCAGAGAAGTGATCCTAACCTATCTCCTAAATATTATTTCACTTGTTTGTTGTGGCTTGCACTGACACCCATAAATATTATAGGTTAACTGTTATTGTGTACTGTAATAGTTAATGTGACAATTACCTGATATCATTTGTGTGTTTATTATGATTTGTATGTTTAGTGTAAGAGCATTGATAATAATTTGTTAAAGAAATTGTATGTGCATTCAAACTATTGTTCATGACTGAACTGTCTCAGTAGTTATGGTGAATAGTATGGACTGTTACTTGCACTTTTTCTACATGATTGGTGCCACAAGGACATGTTTAATTTCTGCTGATGAACTGTGTGATCAGTGATTGTAAAAAAATTATGGACTGTTACTTGTACCTTTTCTACAATATTGGTGCCACTAGGACATGTTTAATTTCTGCTTATAAACTCTGATGAACAGTGTGATCAGTGACAGTGTATTTTATGGAACTGTTTCTACTGAAAAGATGTCACCTGTTGCTGTGTGTACCTACTCAACATTGCTGGGTACCACTGATGGACTGTTTCTACTGAAAAGATGTTACCTGTTGCTGTGTGTACCTACTCAACATTGCTGGGTACCACTGATGGACTGTTTCTACTGAAAAGATGACACCTGTTGCTGTGTGTACCTGCTCAACATTGCTGGGTGCCACTAATGGAACTGCTTATACTGAAAAGATGTCACTTGTTGATGTCTGCACCTACTCAACATTGCTGGGTGCCACTGATGGATTGCTTCTACTGAAATGAAGTCACCTGTTGCTGTGTGCACCTGATCAACATTGCTGGTGCCACTAATGGACTGCTTCTACTGAAATGGTGTTACTTGTTGGTGTCTGCACCTACTCAACATTGCTGGGTGCCACTGATGGACTGCTTCTAGTGAAAAGATGTGACCTGTTGATGTCTGCACCTGCTCAACATTGCTGGGTGCCACTGATGGATTGCTTCTACTGAAATGAAGTCACCTGTTGCTGTGTGCACCTGATCAACATTGCGGGTGCCACTGATGGACTGCTTCTATTGAAAAAATGTTACTTGTTGGTATTTGCACCTGTTGACCATTGCTGGGTGCTACTGCTGGAACTGTCAACTGCTTATTCTTGGGCTATGGAAAGCGTTTATGTGAATATTTGTATAAACTGATTTTTTGTGTATCACTGTTGTGAAAAGTTATGAGACTCTTACCTGCACATATTCGTCATTGCTGACGCTATTGATTGAATTGTTTAACCACATAATACTTGTGTAAACTATTATGTAAAGTCACATGTATGAAAGAATTTGTATTGCTTACTGTATTCTATATAATAGGTTATTGAAAGGTCAGTGCAAAGCCAAAATTTTATCTAGTTATATGATATTTACGTATTAATATTATCTTTTATTTTTGTCTGTATTTTTTTGACGAATTTGGTGGTATTTTCACCACCAATGCTGGCAAAAATACCATCAAATTCTAGCCGTGGAGGAAGGGCATATGAAAGGTGGCTACACTGAGCCACAGCGCCAGAGATCGCTAGAGAGCATTGTTCGCCCGCCTCCACTGGCAGAGTCATTATTGAGATGTGCTAGAAGTCAGTGCTTGGGGAGAGCTCGTAGTTGTCAGTTCGTGTTGAGATGTGCTTGCTGAGATGTGATACTGAAAAATTCTTGTTGAGATGTTGTAATAGCGAATCGGTGTGGAGATATATTGTAATTATGAGAGTGATTTTGGTCAATATATGAAGGTAACGAAACTTGATTTATTTTTCATTATTTCCATGTTTTAAATAATGCGTCATTACAGGTTCAGTCAACAAAGCATCTGGCTTGTGTTCTTGTATTAGAGTGTAATTCTGGTTTTCTTGAGTAATTATGGTATTTTTATTTTCTTTAATTAATTCAGTATAAATGATATTTAAAATTTCTTGTGTTATTGAAGAAGAACCGTGCCAGATGCGTACGTTGAGTCATACTTCCACACACAGAACAGTTATACTTGTGCTTTGGTTTCATAGGTTTTATAGTTGCTGGGGACTTAATTAATTAATTGTGTTAATGAAAATTTCCATTTCATTCTTTGTTATTGTTCTAAGCAGTCAGATTGCGTAATAATACTAGTCAGGGCCAACCGGTACGAGGCTTCGTAATCGGACAGACAGCTACTAAAGCAGAAATTAAAATTATTTGCATTTCATTTTTAATTAAGCCCCCATGCACAGTTCTGAAAAAGATCCTTTCAAAGGGACCGAATCGACGAGCGTAAAATAATTTTGAAGAGGAATCTGACGTGGGCTAACGACTCATATTGCTGACACGTGCGGTTAACCTTTACTCTTCAAATGAAAAACAAACAAAATATTTATCTTGCCAAATGGGTAATGTCTCCGTAGTTTGGCTTAGCATGCTTGTAGAAGTAAGCTATGTTTTATAAGACATCTCTGTTCCCTATTTAAGTCTTTCAGGTAAAACTTACAGTCAGTCACCGATTTTCTTCATCTCTAGATGAAACAAACGCTGCTCTAGTACGATCCATTTCCCAAGCGTTCTAGAGAAATCTGGAATATTGCACAGTTAAACAAAACTGCTATTAAATATTTAACATACGACATTAAATTATTCTAGCACGCTAAAATTATTCTAGCATTACATGTTGTCTTCTTTGTTTTATGGCCTCCTTTTTTCAGCAGTAGTACATACACAAGTTGTATAGCCGGCCGGAGTGGCCGAGCGGTTCTAGGCGCTACAGTCTGGAACCGCGCGACCGCTATGGTCGCAGGTTCGAATCCTGCCTCGGACATGGATGTGTGTGTTGTCCTTAGGTTAGTTAGGTTTAAGTAGTTCTAAGTTCTAGGGGACTGATAACCTCCGAAGTTACGTCCCATGGTGCTCAGAGCCATTTGAACCAATTTTTTTTAACAAGTTGTGTAGGTTAATTGCCGTCCTTAGCAACTGTAGAGAAAGTCGTATCAAGAGAGGGCGCGTTTCGCTTTATTTAAAGCATCTTCAGTGGTCACTGTAACAATATGATTTTTCCTCTTACAGTTTTGTTTGATCACTAACTGTTCGCAAGCTTTACTCATCACTATAAATAGTTTTTATTCTGTTAATTACTCATGTTTTCTTTGTTTATTCCATTCGTCTTCGTATTCTACTTGTATATCTTGAGTGTTTGCATTTGCACGCAGCACTTCCACTGCACTAGAAACATTTACACATCTGTGCACTGCATGCGCTATGACTCGATTAGTGTTTCTATTTCCCGTCTAGGATGAGAGAGAGAGACAGAGAGAGAGAGAGAGAGTGAGAGGGACGGCAAGCGCGCATGTACGCGCGAGTGTCAGTTGTGTATATGATTACATTTTTTAATTTTTTATTTTATTTATTTGCTTTTATTAGTCTACATTTTTTAAGTGGTGATGGTTATCTTTGTGTGTGTGTGTGTGTGTGTATGTATGTGTGTGTGTGCGCGCGCGTTGTTGTGTGTTCGAGCGGGCGCATGTGAAAAAAATAGGGAAAGAGAATGAGAGAGATTTTTTTCTGTAAAGTAATTTTCTCCTTTCCGTAAAGTAATTTTTGTTATTTTTTGTTTTTATTTTATTTATTTTTATTATTTTTTTAAAATTGTGGGTAATTATGTTCCTGTGTATGAAATGAGCTAACATGTCGTGGTCGCTGTGTGTACGTGTGTGTGTGTGGGTTTGTGTGGTGTGTGTGTTTGTGTGTATGAGTAAGTTGTTGGTTTATTATGCTACAGTGGTGGATTATCTAGGGTGGAGATATTGCCTAGTTTCTCATATCATTTTATCGCGCTATGAGGGCTGTTCTTTCTCAACAACATGTTCTATTAGATTCAATAGCTTCTGGTTGCTGATGTTTGTATGGTCATTTATTACGTGTTTCTTCTCTATTATTGAGTTCTGAATCTGGCAGTTTTCATGTAGATGTAGGAGATGTTTCTTGTTGCTGAATCTGACCACTTTCATGTTCTTTTCTGTTGTTGTAGTATGTTGGATTTCTTGATGGAGGTATTTTGCAGTGGTTCATGGTGTGGGTTCTTGTAGTCATGTCCTAGTTCAGGAACCACGGGCAACGTATGAGTGGCCAAGTAAGTGGTCCCGACAGTCGAGATACCAGTTACTTTGGAATAAGGCTGGGCATCTCGGACATATTCTGAGTCGTGGTCACCTTTGTGCTCATACGGCAAAGACTACCAAATCCACCGGTTAGTCCCTCAGTCGTTAGGGGTAAAACCCAATGGGACTCGGGGCAAGTAAGGCTAGCAACCTGTTTCCCTGGTACTTTAAATATGATGCTGGCAACAAACAGAGCAAAATGTCTCGGACCTTTGGAGGTGACGGAGTCCCATCTCTAACTGACAAACTAGCGACTCCTAAGATACGACTTGGCAAACAAATGGTAATGAGATGGGGAGCTATTAATATCAATGGGGGCTACTCTGGGAAGAAGATAGAGCTGGCAGAGGCTGCAAGTAAGATGGGGCTGGACGTTTTAGCTGTTAGTGACATTCGGGTAAGGGGTGAGAAAGAAGAGGAAGTGGGAGAATACAAGGTCTACCTGTCAGGAGTCAAAGCAGGAATAGCACAATGGGGTGTAGGGCTTTACATCAGGAAAGAAATGGAACCCAGCATAGTTGCAATAAGGTATGTAAACGAACTACTGATGTGGATAGACTTGATAGTGTCTAGCAAGAAAATTAGGATTGTGTCAGTATATTCGCATTGTGAAGGGACAGATCAAGATAAGATGGATAGTTTTATGAGGCACTCAGTGATGTAGTTGTTAGAGTAAAGGACAAGGACAGTGTTCTGCTCATGGGTGATTTTAACGCCAGGATTGGAAATCGAACAGAAGCGTATGAAAAGGTTATGGGTAAATTTGGAGAGGATGTGGAGGCCAACAGGAAAGGGAAACAACTCCTGGATTTCTGTGCCAGTATGGGCTTAGTAATCACAAACTCCTTTTTTAAACATAAGAACATTCACCGGTATACTTGGGAATGCAAGGGAACCAGATCTGTCACTGACTATATAATAACAGATCAGGAATTCAGGAAGGCTGTGAGGGACACACGTGTATTCAGGGGATTCTTTGGTGACACTGATCATTATTTAATCTGCAGTGAAATTGGGATTGTGAGGCCGAAAGTGCAGGAGGTCAGGTCCATATGTAGGAGGATAAGAGTGGAGAAACTTCAGGATAAGGAAATCAGCCACAAGTACATAACAGCGATCTCAGAAAGGTAGCAGTTAGTTGAATGTAGTCAATTACAGTCATTGGAAAAGGAATGGACAAGGTACAGGGACACAGTACTAGAAGTGGCTAAAGAATGTCTTGGAACAGTAGTGTGTAAAAGTAGGCTGAAGCAAACAGCTTGGTGGAATGACACAGTCAAGGCAGCCTGTAAAAGGAAAAAGAAGGCGTATCAAAAATGGCTACATACTAGAACTCAGGTAGACAGAGAAAGTTACGTTGAAGAAAGAAACAAAGCCAAACAGATAACTGCAGCATCGAAGAAGAAATCTTGGGAAGACTTTGGAAACAGGTTGGAGACTATGGGTCAAGCTGCTGGAAAACCATTCTGGAGTGTAATTAGCAGTCTTCGAAAGGGGGGTAAGAAGGAAATGACAAGTATTTTGGACAGGTCAGGAAAACTGCTGGTGAATCCTGTGGATGCCTTGGGCAGATGGAGGGAATATTTTGAAGAGTTGCTCAATGTAGGTGAAAATGCGATCAGTAATTTTTCAGATTTCTAGATAGAATGGGATAGGAATGATGATGGAAATAGGATCACATTTGAGGAAGTGGAGAAAATGGTCAATAGATTGCAGTGCCATAAAGCAGCTGGGGTGGATGAAATTAAGTCGGAACTCATCAAATACAGTGGAATGTCAGGTCTTAAATGGCTACACAGGATAATTGAAATGGCCTGGGAGTCGGGACAGGTTCCATCAGACTGGACAAAAGCAGTAATCACATCAATCTTTAAACATGGAAACAGAAAAGATTGTAACAACTACAGATATATCTCTTTAATCAGCGTTGTGGGTAAAATCTTCTCAGGTATTGTTGAAAGGAAAGTGCGCGTATTAGTTGAGGACCAATTGGATGAAAATCAGTGTGGGTTTAGGCCTCTTAGAGGTTGTCAGGACCAGATCTTTAGCTTACGGCAAATAATGGAGAAGTGTTATGAGTGGAACAGGGAATTGTATCTATGCTTTATAGATCTAGAAAAGGCATATGACCGGGTTCCTAGGAGGAAGTTATTATCTGTTCTTCGAGATTATGGAATAGGAGGCAAACTTTTGCAAGCAATTAAAGGTCTTTACATGGATAGTCAGGCAGCAGTTAGAGTTGACGGTAAATTGAGTTCATGGTTCAGAGTAGTTTCAGGGGTAAGACAAGACTGCAACCTGTCTCCACTGTTGTTCATATTATTTATGGATATATGTTGAAAACAATAGACTGGCTGGATGAAATTAAGATATGTGAACACAAAATAAGCAGTCTTGCATATGCGGATGACTTAGTTGTGATGGCAGATTCGATTGAAAGTTTGCAAAGTAATATTTCAGAGCTAGAACAGAAATGTAAGGACTATGGTATGAAGATTAGCATCTCCAAAACGAAAGTAATGTCAGTGGGAAAGAGATATAAACGGATTGAG